>NW_012114622.1:3190003-3206959 GCF_000951035.1 Colobus angolensis palliatus
AAAAAAAAGATTCTATGCTCTCCTAGCCAAGCTGTCATGTTACAGCAATTGGATTTTTTTTCAAGAACCTTGAAACTTAATCTGAGAATTTTAAGGGTAGAGGGAAAGCAGTGGGAAGCATTTATTACCGCAATGTTGCCAAAGGAGTTACGAAGTATTTCTGCCTCTTGATTCCCCATGACAGCCATGAATCCTGCTTATTTGTAATCCAGGTTTTACTGCCTTCCCATGTATTCTGTGAATTTCTCCAATATTCTTCCAACGAATTTCCTTTCTGTTAAGTTTGCCAACAAGTATCCATCACTGGCAACAAATGAACCCTAATTATTAAAATAGTTATCATCAACATAATGTTGTACCATGAGGAACCTAAAGGACATAGAGATTAAAAACTGTTAATCGGCAGGGCGCGGTGGCTCAAGCCTGTAATCCCAGCACTTTGGGAGGCCGAGACGGGCGGATCACGAGGTCAGGAGATCGAGACCATCCTGGCCAACACGGTGAAACCCCGTCTCTATTAAAAAAATACAAAAAACTAGCCGGGCGAGATGGTGGGCGCCTTTAGTCCCAGCTACTCGGGAGGCTGAGGCAGGAGAATGGCGTAAACCCGGGAGGCGGAGCTTGCAGTGAGCTGAGATCACGCCACTGCACTTCAGCCTGGGCGCAGAGCGAGACTCCGTCTCAAAAAAAAAAAAAAACTGTTAATCAAGCTTAGCCTAAAGCTGCCTCCTTACATATTTAAGTTTGGCCTAAAGGTTTTTGTGTACATTGTAAACTATAACAAGTGGAGGTGTGAACCAACCATAGCTCACACCTGTGTCAATCATGAGTTTTGGCCAATCAAATGTAGCCAACTGTTTGAACTGTGTTCAAAAAAAGCAAACACTGAGCTGCAACCAATCCAGTTGTTTCTGTACCTCATGTACCTCACGTCTGATTTCTGTACATTTCCCTTTTTTTTTTTTTTTTTTGACTATAAATCTTCTTCTACCACGTGGCTGTACTGAAGTCCCTCTGAATCTGCTGTGATTCTGGGGGCTGCTTGATTTGTGAATTGTTCATTGTTCAATTCAACTCCTTTAAATTTAACTTGGCTGAAGCTTTTCTTTCAACAATACATGTCCAAATCAACATAGCTACTATAAATGTATCTGATCCCAAAAGTTAAGCTCTTTCCACCATAACATGCAGCATGCTTCTTGATGAGGGCAGTTTAACAGAGAGCATCCTTTTCATAGCTGGTGATGCATCTGCTGCTTTCTTTCAAGAGGATTTCTTAAATAGTGGAAATAACATTAAAGAACACAGAACAGACTCTGTCTCCTTTTTACAATCACAATACCCTATAAAATAAGGCAAACTACCTGAAGGCTCCAAGTTCTGCTTGTTGTCTGAAATAAACAATATAAGAAGAAATGCTACAGAGGCTCTTTAAAGGGATTTATTTAAATGCTTTCCTCTAATCCTTTTGTTTGCAGTTCATTTAATGTCTAGCATGATTACATTCCTTGAGTCTTCTGCCAATTAAAAACAAGCATGCCATTGTTCACAATGTCAAGTAACTCAATTTTTGAGTGAAATACCTTAGAGAAATAAATGTACACTATTAGTGATGATGTATGCATTTTATGGACATTGCATCTTCCATAGTCATTCAATCTGTTCCCATGGTGGTTCTTTTACTGTTTTGTATGGGTAACAGTGATTTTGGCCCATGGTGAAGGATATTATAAAAAAAAAAAAAATCCTTTGGAAATGCATTGTCTTATTTACTCTGAAGCTATTGTTTGCTCTAATGTAGTGTCTACTCAGTGAGAACTCATTTCTGAAACCATAAAATCAGATCTACCTGTGCTCCTCCTGAACTGGTGGTTTCTCTATAATTCGTATAGTTAATTATATTTCTGTCTTTCACTTGATTGTTTGAAACTGGAATGCAAGAGTTTGTAAGGAATTCACTCACAGTTGGCTTAAAATTGTCTGCTCATGTTTTTCAACTATTCATTTATTTTTTCCTACTACTCACATTCCCTCAATTACTTGTCTATGGTTTAGTATGCTATTTTTAACTTGATGGATATAAAAAATGATACAGGATGATACCACCAGGCAAAGATAGACATCCAAATGCAACATGTGATATATAGGTTGGTTTAATGCACCTGCAATTCGCTGAATGTCTACTTTGTGCTCAATCTTAACCTATGCCACTCTGTGCATACAGTATATAATGTGAGTGTCTTAAAAATTACAGATTTACAATAAAATATACAAATGTGTAGAATATCCTGATGTAATCCTTTGGGAAATCACTGATGTGAGAACTTCACTGAAGCAGAATATTTAGGCAACTGTGGAGGTTCCTAATATCTCATTACCAAAGAAACCAGCTTCTTCATTACAGGTAAAGTCTGCAGTATATATGAGAAACCATTTTGCCTACTGGTTTTCTTCTTTTCTGACAGTGTTATTCAAATTAACCATAAAGGTCGAGCCCATTATTTTTACTATTAAATTTAGGTACAGGCATTTCCTCCTCCTGCTTCTAAAGAAACCCTACTGTATAACAAAGTAGTTTCCAATAAATGTGCTTACTTTATTGTGAAAAAATAATAAACAAATACACAAATTAATTTATGTACAATTAATTTTTGACCTACAAAAGCCTTGGTAAAGATTTTTCTCTAGGCAATGCTTATCTTTTTAAAAACACATGGTTAGCACCTTTCTTATAAAATGGGTATGAGAACTATCTGGGGTGGGGCTGAATGCCTTTGCAATATAATTGATCACTAATCAAACAACCATTAATTCTAAGATATGAGGTTTTTTTTTTTAATCACACCCTAAAATGAGAGCACTTAAAAGATCCAGATATATCACACCTCACTTAATCAATGTAATACCATTATTCTTAATTTCATAATATATACATTGACTTTTTCCAATTATACATATTTATAAGATACAAAGCGATATTGTGAAATCAAGCTAATGAACAGATTCATCACCTCAAATATTTAATTTTTGTGGTAAGAACATTTGAACTTTACTCTATTACCAATTTTGAAATTGCTATTTCAATGCACTATCATTAACTATGTCCACCATACTGTGCAATAGATTTCAAAAACTCCCTTATTCCTCCTGTCTGAGACTCTGTATCCTTTGGCCATCATCTCCCCATTTTCCCCACGTCCCAGCCTCTGTAACCACCACTGTACTCTCTGCTTTTATGAGTTCAATTGTTTTAGATCCTACATACAAGTGAGAACACAGAGTATTTATCTTTCCATGCCTGGCTTTTTTGACTTAGCATATTTTTTCAGTTACATCCATGTTGTTGCAAATGGCAGAATTTACTTCTTTTTAAAGACATAATAGTATTCCTTTGTGTGTATAATATCACATTTTCTTTATTCATTCATCTATTGATGAACACAGGTTGATTTTATATCTTGGCAATTGTAAATAGAGCCACATTGAACACAGGAATGCAGACTTTTTTTGTTTTTGACAAACTGATTTCAAACCTTTCAGGTAAATACGGAAGTGGGGTTGCTAGATGATATTGTAAATTTTATTTTTAGTTTATTAAGAAACCTCCATACAGTTTTCCATGATGCCTATCCTAATTACATTTCCACCAACAGTATATAAGAGTTAACTTTACTCCACATACTCACCAAAACTTATCTTTTTGATAATGATCATTATGATAGGTATGAGGTGATATCTCTTTGTAGTTTTAATTTGCATTTTCCTAATGATTACAGATGTTGAATGTTTTTTAATATTTCTGCTGACCATTTGTATCTTTCTGAAAAAGGTCTATTAAGGTTTCTTGCTCATTTATTAATCAGTTTGTTTTCTTGTTATTCAGTTGTCTGAATTACAGATTTATGTATTTTAGGTATTAGCCCTTTATTGGATGTATGGTTTGCAAATATTTTCTCCCAAACTGTAGGTTGTCTTGTCATATTGTTAACTGCTTCCTTTATTGTACAGAAGCTTTTTAGTTTGATTTGATCCTGTTTGTCTGTTTTTGCTTTTATTTTCTGCACTTTTGAGGTTAAATTCAAAAGAACAATCACCCAGGCCACTATCATGGATATGACATGTTTTCTTCTAGTAGTTTTTGCAGTTTTTGGTTTTACATTTAAGTCTTTAATCTATTTTGAGTTAATTTTTATACCGTGTGAAACAAGGGTCCAATTTCATTTTTTCTCATGTGGACATCCAGTTTTCCCAATACCATTTATTGAATACAATGACTTTTTCTCATTTTCAGAGACACTGATGTGCCATGAATAGTGTCTCTGAAAAGGATAGCATCTCTGAAAATCAATTGACCATATATGTGTAGGCTCATTTCTGGCCGCTTTATTATGTTCCATTGGTTGATGTGTCTATTTTATGCTAATACCATGCTATTTTACTTACTATAGTTGTATCGGTGCATTTTCATGCTGCTGATTAAGACATATCTAAGACTGGGCAATTTGCAAAAGAAAGAGGTTTAACTGACTTCAGTTCCATGTGGCTGGGGAGGCCTAACAATCATGGTGGAAGGTGAAAGGCACCTCTCACATTGACAACAGATAAGAGAAGAAGGCTTATGCAGAGAAACTCCCCTTTTTAAAAATCATCAGATCTCTTGAGACTTATTCACTATCATGAGAACAGCATGGGAAAGACCTGCCCCTGATTCAATTACTTCCCACTGGGACCCTCCCACAACACGTGGGAATTCAAGATGAGATTTGAGTGGGAACGCAGCCAAACCATATCACTCTGCCCCTGGCCCCTCTCAAATCTTATGTCTTCACATTTCAAAACCAATCATGCCTTCACAACAGCCCCCCAAAAGTCTAACTAATTTCAGCATTAATTCAGAAGTCCACAGGTCAAAGTCTCATCTGAGACAAGGCAAGTCCCTTCTACCTGTGAACCTGTAAAATCAAAAGCAAGTTAGTTACTTCCCAGATACTACAGGCATTGGGTAAATACAACCATCCCAAATGGGAGTAATTGGACAAAACAAAGGGGCTACAGACCTCCTACAAGTCTGAAATCCTGCAGGGAAGTCAAATCTTAAAGCTCTAAAATGATCTCCTTTGACTCCAGGTCTCACATCCAGGTCATGCTGTTGCAAAACGTGGGTTCCCATGGTCTTGGGCAGCTCCACTCCTGTGGCTCTGCAGGATACAGCCTCCCTCCAAGCTGCTTTTACAGGCTAACGTTGAGTATCTGTGGCTTTTTCAGGCACACAGTGCAAGCTGTCAGTGGATCTACCATTCTGGGGTCCTCAAACAGCGGCCCTCTTCTCACAGCTCCACTAGGCAGTGCCTCAGTAAGGACTTGGTGTGGGGGCTCCAACCCCACATTTGCCTTCCACACTGCCCTAGCAGAGGTTCTCCACAAGAGTCCTGCCCCTGCAGCAAACTTCTTCCTGGACATCCAGGTGTTTCCATATATCCTTTGAAATCTAGGCAGAGGTTCCCAAACCCCAATTCTTGACTTCTGTGCAACTGCAAGCTCAACACCATGTGGAAGCTACCAAGGCTTGTGGCTTGCATCCTCTGAAGCCATAACCTGAGCTCTATGTTGGCCCCTTTCAGCCATGGCTGGAGCGCCTTGGATGCAGGGCACCAAGTCCCTAGGTTGCACACAGCACAGGGACTGTGGGCCCAGTCCAGGAAACTTCTTCATCCCAGGCCTTTGGGCCTGTGATGGGAGGGACTGCTGTGAAGACCTCTGACAAACCCTGGAGACATTTTCCCCATTGTCTTAGGGATTACCATTCAGCTCCTAGTTACTTATGCAAATTTCTGCAGCTGGCTTGAATGTCACCTCAGAAAATGGGATTTTCTTTTCTATCACATTGTCAGGCTGCAAATTTTCTGAACTTTTATGCTCTGCTTCACTCATAAAACTGAATGCACCCAAATCACCTCTTGAATGCTTTCTGCTTAAAAATTTCTTCCATCAGATACCCTAAATCACGTCTCTCAAGTTCAAAGTTTCTGAACAGACACAGGACAAAATGCCACAAGTCTCTTTGCTAAAACATAACAAGAGTCACCTTTGCTCCAGTTCCCAACAAGTTCATCATCCACATGTGAGACCACCTCAGCCTGGATTTCATTGTCTGTATCATTATCAGCATTTTGGTCAAAGCTGTTTAACACGTTTCCAGGGAGTTCCAAACTTTCTCACATTTTCCTATCTTCTTCTCAGCCCTCCAACCTGTTCTAACCTCTGCCTGTTACTCAGTTCCAAAGTCACTTCCACATTTTTGGGTATGTTTTCAGCAGCGCCCTACTCTACTGGTACCAATTTACTATATTAGTCCATTTTCAAGCTGCTGATAAAGACATACCTAAGACTAGGCAATTTACAAAAGAAACAGGTTTAACTGACTTATAGTTCCATGTGACAGGGGAGGCCTCACAATCATGGCAGAAGGTGAAAGGCACATGTTACATGGCAGCCAAAAAGAGAAGAGAGCTTGCACAGAGAAACTCCCCTTTTGAAAAACCATCAGATCTCATGAGACTTATTACCATCACAAGAACAGCATGGGAAAGACCTGCCTCCATGATTCAATTGCCTCCTACCGGGTCCCTTCCACAACACGTGGGAATTCAAAATGAGAGTGGGTGGGGACACAGTCAAACCATATCAATTGTTTTGTAGTATAGTTTGAAATATGCTAGTGTAATGCCTCCAGGTGTATTTTCTTGCTTGTGATTGTGCTGCATATGTATAATTTTTTTGGTTCCATGTTAATTTTAGGATAGTTTCTCTTTCTATGAAAAATAACATTGGAATTTTGATAGGGATTGCATTGAAACTGTAGCTCGCTTTATGTAGTACAGATGTTTTAGCAATAATTTTTCCAATCCACAAAATACAGGATATCTTTTCATTCATTTATGTCTTCTTCAATTTATTTCATCAACGTTTTATAGTTTTTAGTGTATAGGTCTTTCACCTCCTTGGTTATACTCATTCTTAAGTGTTTTTCATAGAAATTGTCAATGAGATTGTTCATTTCTTTTTGGTTAGCTCATTGTTGGTATATAAAAATGCTACTGATTTTTGCGTGTTTATTTTGCATTCTGCAACTCTAACATATTTATTAGTTCTAACGGTTTTTTATGGAATCTTTAGATTTTTCTATACATGAGATCATGTGTCAGCAAACAGTGACAATTTAACTTCCTCCTTTTCTATTTGGAAGATTTTATTGCTGCCTATTACCTAATTGCTCTAGCAAAGATTTCCAATACTAAGTTGAACAGAAACAACAAGAATGAGCCTTGTCTTGTTCCATTTCCTAGAGGAAAGGCTTTCAGTTTTTCACTTTTGAGTATAATGTGAGCTTTGGGCTTGCATGTGCCTTGCATTGTGTTGAGGCACATTCCTATTATAGCTAATTTGGTGAGAAACATTTATTATGAAAGGATGTTAAAATTTGCAAAGTATTTTTTCTGCACGTAATGAGATACTTATACAGATTTTGTGTTTTATTCTGTTAATGTACCATATCACATTTATTGATCCATGTATTTCAAGTCATCCTTGCATTCTAGGGATAAATTCCACTAGTTCATGTTGAATGATTCTTTTAATGTATCGTTGAATTTACTTTACCAGTATTTTGTTGAAGATCTTTGCATCTATGTTCATCAGAGACACTGGCCTGGAATTTTATTTTAACTTGTTATGGTATTCTTCTTTACCTTTGGAATTAGAACCTTCAAGTATTCGGTAGAATTCAGCAACGAAGCCATCAGGTCTTGGTCTTGGGCTTCTCTTTGACGGGAAACATTTTATCACTGACTCGGTCTCCTAAATTGTTACTGGTTGGTTGACGTTTTCTATTTCTTTATGATTTAGTCTTCATAGGTTGTATATGTCTAGAAATTTATCAATTTCTTACATATTATCATATAAAGATGGCATATATTTATTCATAATAGTTTCTTATTATCCTTTGTATTTCTGTGGTATCAGTTGTTAATGTCACTGCTTTCATTTCTGATTATATGTATTTGAATCTTCTTTTTCTCTTAGTCTAGCTTAAGACTTGTACATTGTGTTTATCTTTTCAAAAAAACTTAGTTTTGTTGATGTTTTGTATTAATTTTCTAGTCTATTTTATTTATTTCTTCTCTGATCTTTTTTTTCTTCTGCTAACTGGGCTTAGTTTGGGTTTCTTTTCTAGCTCTTTAGGAATGACAATGTAATTTATTTGAGATCTTTGTTATTTTTTGATGTAACCATTCATTGCTATAAACTTTCTTCTTAGAAGTACCTTTGCTGTATCCCATAAGTTTTGGCATATTGTGTTTCTGTTTTCATTTGTCTCAAGATTGCCTCTTTAGAGACAGGGTCTCACTCTGTTGCCGAGGCTGGAGCGCAGTGGCATTATCACAGTTCACTGTGGCCTGGAACTCCTGGGGTCAACTGATCCTCCTGATTCAGTCTACCAAGTAGTTGGGACTACAGGCATGCAATGCACAATCATGCTCAGCTGTTTTTATATTTTTATATTTTGTAGAGACAAGGTCTCACTATGTTGCTCAAGCTGGTCTTGAACTCCTGGTCTCAAGTGATCCACCTGCTTTAGCTTCCCAAAGTGCTGGGATTACCAGTGTGAGCCACTGCACTCAGCTTCAAGATATTTTTTAATTTGCATTTTTTTTTTTGTTAATTCACTGGTTGTTCAGAAACAATTGTTTAAAATACCTCATTTTGCTGATTTCTAGTTGTACCATTATGGTTTGAAAAGATACTTGTTATAATTACAGTCTTCTTAACCATGTCTTCTTAAATTTACTAATATTTGTTTTGTGGACTAACATATGATCTATGCTGGAGAATGCCCCATGTGTTCTTGAGAAGGAAGTGCCTTCTGTTGCACATGTTGTAAAGAATGGTTTGTACATGTCTATTATGGTGATTTGGTCTAAAAATGTTGTTCAAGTTTAAAATTATCTTGTTAATTTTGTTTAGATGACCTGTCCATTGTTAAATGTAGTGTATTGAAGTTCCCTACAATTGTCATATTGGAATGTGCAATACCCATCAGATCTTTTAATATTTCCTTTATATATTTGGTTGCTCCAATGTTAGGGGCATATATATTTTAAATGTTTATGTTTTCTTGATGAACTGACTTCTTCATCATTATATAATGTATTTCTTTGTCTCTTTTTACAGTTTTTGACTTAAAGTTTACTTTATATAAGTATAGCTACTCCAATTCTCTTTCAGTTTCTATTCGTGTAGAATACCCTTTTTTCATCCCTGAATTTTCAGTCTATGTGTACATTTAAAACTGAGATGAATCTTTCATAGGCAGCATATAGTTGGGTCTTTTTTTGTATCCATTTAGTCTATGTATTTTTATTAGAGAATGCAATTCATTTACATTTAAGGTAATTATTGATAGCTAAGATCTTACTACTGTTATTTTATTAATTGATTTGTGACATTTTTTGTTTATGTATTTCTTGCTGTCTTCCTTTGTAGTTTCATAGTTTTCTGTGGTGGTATGCTTTGAATTCTCTATACTTTTGTTTTGTAATTCTTCTATGGATTTTTTTCTTCATTGTTACCATTATGCTTACACAGAACATCTTACAGCTATAACAGTCTACTTCAAGTTGATAATAAATTAACTTTTCATGCAACCTTATACTTTCACTCCCCCTTCCAATATTTTACGTTTTGATGTGAGCATTTATATTATTTTCAGCACAGGAGATTTGACCTGCTTCAATTCTAGCCCAGGCTGGTACACCCCTCCTTAGGCAACCTGCTAGTCCCCACTCCAGGGGGTCACCATATTGATGCTGAATTTAGTGTGGACACCCAATCAGCATAGTGCACTACAGCCCAGAACTCCTGGGCTCATGTGATCTTCCCGCCTCAGCCTCCCAAATAGCTGGGACTACAGACATGTGCCACCACACATGGAAGAATTTATATTATTTTCAAATGTTTATCCCTTGAACATTTATTTTAGCTAGGTTCTTGCTAATAGTTTTGTCTTTTAACCCTCATACTAGAATAAAACTGCTTTGCACAACTGTCATTATGGTCCTAAAGTATTCTAACTATAGCTCTGTATTATGTATACTACTGGGTTCTGTACTTTTTGTTTCATGTTTTTAATTGGCAGCCTTTTGTTTCAATCTACAAAACCCCTTTCAGCAATCCTTGAGGCCTAATGGTGATGAATTCCTTTAGCTTTTGTTTGTCTGAAAAGTTTTTATTTCTCTTTCATTTCTTAAAAAAATTTTCTGAGTAAAGCATTCTTGGTTGGTGGTTTCATCAGTTTTTTTTTTTTTTTTCCTTTAGCATTTTTAATATATCTTCCCCTTGTTTCCTGGTCTGTTGGATTTCTGCTGAGTAATCTGTTGACAGTTGTATTTTTATTCCTTTCCATGTAATATGTTTCTCATCTCTTGCTGCTCCCAAAGTTTTCTTGAGTTTTGATATTTTGATGAGTGTGTCTTAGTGAACTCTTCTTTCGATTGAATTTGATTGAAACCTCTGTTTCCTGTACATGAACATTGGAATCTATCCTCAGATTATGAAAATTTTTAGACATTATTTCTTTAAATATGCTTTCTGGATGTTTTCCTTTCATCCCTTTCTAAGCCTCCTGTTATACAAAGGTTTCACCTTTGATGGTTTCCCATAGCTCCTGTAGACTTTCTTGATTATTTTTTATTCTTTAGATTTTTTGCTTCTCTGCCTGGATAATTTCAAATGTCCTGCCTTCAAGCTCACAGACTTTCTTCTGCTTGACTGAGTTTTCTGGTGAAGCCTACTATTTTTTTTTCAGTTCAGTTATTGTGTCTGTAATTTGCAGGATTTCTATTTTTCACTACTGTTTCTATTTGTCAAATTTCTCACTTTCCATGCTATTTTCCAAATTTCATTTAATTTTCTAGCTGTATACTTTTCTTACTTAAGTAAGTTTGTACACTGAACTTACTTAAGAAGATTATAATTTTTTTGTCATATCACAGATCTCCATCTTTTAGCATCCATTACTGGAGATTAATTTCTATAAAACACGTAATTATTCCCAGATTTTTGGAAAACTTTGTTTTTGCACTGTTGTGTGCACATATAAAGAGACAACCACCTCTTCTTTTTTTCACAGGTGTTCTTTGGCAGGGATACACCTTCACTACTTAGTTTACTCTGTAATTCTGGAAGGCCCTGTTATGGGCTATTTGGATTGGTTTGCTGCCTTTGCTCTTATGTCATGTGGAGCTTCTGGCTGGGCTCTGCTATTAGGCAGAGCAACTGGAAGATTACTGTGAGGGCCTCTAGTCGTGCCTATCAGAGGATACATTCCCTGGCTGACACATTTTGGATCTGCAGTTGGACAGGGCTGCAGGCTCAGCTCTGAGGTTAGGCAGAGTTGCTGCTTGGGACAGGCAGGGCCCAGAGACTATGCTCCTTAGAAACGTACAACTGAGAGTTGCCTCCCTCTTTGGGTGGAACCATGGGGTGGGCTTTTGGCTAAGTTGAGCCACTGTTTGATCTCTTGGTAAAGTATATCTAGCCCCCATGCTTCTCCAAAATAGGAAGAGGCAGGGATATCCCTGCCTGGATGAGGTCATTTCTCAGGCTTTTTGACTGAGCTGAGTCACTCTTTGAACTTCTAGGTCAAGCAGGTCTAGCCTCTCTGCTTCTACTAAATGGACAGAGGAAGGTGTTTCCATGCTTGGGTGAAGTTGTTGGGGTGGAATCTGGAGCTTGGTATAGAGACTAGCCATCTATAACTCAAGCCAGATTGAACTTCCTACTGTGGTTCTGAAAACAATCAAACCAGCTTTGCAGGTGGGGTATGAAGCTGGCTGGTATCTATGACTGAATGCCATAGCTGGCAGGAACACAAAGGTACCAACAAGATCATACACTGGTCAATGTGATCTCTATCTTATTTCTCTGTTTTTACTTGACCCCAGATGTTATTCCCAGTGTTCCCCCATGAGGTGCAACCAAAGTGGGCTTCCAAGAAGTGCTTGAGAATGCTAAGGAAGCTAGATGACTGACACCAGTTCTTTTCATCCCCTGTAAAAACCATGGCCCAGAGAAATCCTACTCATCTGGCACTGTGCTGACTTGGGGGAAGAAGAAGGGGTAGTATGATTGAAGTGAGGCAGGTCTTATCTTTCTAATGCAGTTCTCAGTCAGCCTGTAGACCACATGAGTGTGTCAGGCTTAGTTCCAAGTATTTGGATTTTCAAAAACATGTTTTATGTGGATAGTTGCTAGCTGAATTTTTAGTTGGGCAGGGAGTAGAGCCTGAAACTTCCTCTCTTACTATCTTGCTGATTTCACTCTTCTATAATACCATTGTTACAGATGATGACCATCAAAACAATTAAATTGCTCTCCACTTATGAACTAGATGGTCTTGGAACATGACCTTATTGTTTAATCTCTCTAAATATCAGTTGTTTTCTCTTTTATAAAATGTGAATATTAACTTGTCAGTGTTTCTCAGAAAATTAAATAAGATAATCAGTGTAAAGTTTTACCACAATAAATAGTAGGTGCATACTAAAAGACAAATAATAATGGCATATATATATATATATATATATATATGTTTGTGTGTGTTTAGTGAGTGTATTAGTCTGTTGTCACACTGCTATAATGATAATACCTGAGAGTGGTTAACTTATAAATACAGAGGTTTAATAGAGTCACAGTTCCACATGACTGTGGAGGCCTCAGGAAACTTACAGTCATGGCAGAAGGTGAACGGGAAGCAAGTACCTTCTTCACAAGGCAGGAGAGAGAGAGAGAGAGAGAGAGAGAGAGAGAGAGAGATCCCCTTATAAAACCATCAGCTCTCATGAGAACTCTCTTACTATCATGAGAACACCACAAGGGAAACCGCCCCCATGATCCAATCAACTCCCACCAGGTCCCTCCCTCAACACGTGGGGATTATAATTTAAGATGACATTTGGGTGGGGACACAAAGCCAAACCATATCATTGAGTATCTATCTACTATGTGCCAAATAGTTTACTAAGTATTGTAGGAAATACAAAATCTATATTACACACATTCCAAGCCCAAAGAAAATTGCCAAATTTGCCAGGTGGGAGATAAGGAAAAAAAAATGCAAAGCTATGTAGTAAAGACCTAAATTGAAAAGCTGTTCTGAAAACAAAGCCAACAGTTAGAAAAAATATATCATTTCAGAAATGAAAGTTAGAGGTCTGCATTAAAACCTTGGTGCTGTCATTCTAAATGGGTGTTAAACCCAAATCAGAAGTTTTGACATTTAAATTTCACTAAATTTATTCTACATAATTTGCCATTTTTGACACATTTTCTGCTATGGTTTAAATGTTGTGTTCCCTCCAAAATTCATGTTGAAACCTAATCCCCTCTAAAATCCAAGTGTTGTCAATGTGATAATATTTAGAGTTGGACCTTTAAGAGATGACTAGGCCAAGAGGGATGCTTTTTGTTAATGGGATTACAGTCCTTTGAAAGAGGGTTTGGGCAGCATTCTGCGAACCTATGCTCACATGAACATCTACTTCCTGCCACATGAGGATGCAGCAAAATGGCCCTTACTGGACCACATGCCGGTGCCTTGATTTCGGACTTCCTACCCTTCAGAATTGTGAGAATATAAATTGTTCTTGCTGTCTCCTCCCACCACCTAAGATGCTGAAAGCAAAGAAGGCCAAGGGGAAGAAAGTGGATTGGGTCCCTGCTGCTGTGAAGAAGCAGGAGGCCAAGAAAGTGGTGAATCCCCTGTTTGAGAAAAGGCCTAAGAATGTTGGCATTCAACATGACATCCAGTTCAAAAGAGACCTCACCCGCTTT
The DNA here is from genome assembly GCF_000951035.1 of Colobus angolensis palliatus. Taxonomy (NCBI): domain Eukaryota; kingdom Metazoa; phylum Chordata; class Mammalia; order Primates; family Cercopithecidae; genus Colobus; species Colobus angolensis. The sequence continues at coordinate 3,203,894 of NW_012114622.1, forward strand.
GTGAAATGGCCCAGCTGTATCAGGTTACAGCAGCAGAGAGCCATCCTCTATAAGCAGCTGAAAGTACCTCCTGTGATTAACCAGTTCATCCAGGCCCTGGACCAGCAAACAGCTACTCAGCTGCTTAAGCTGGCCCACAAGTACAGACCAGAGACAAAGCAAAAGAATAAGCAGAGGCTGTTGGCCTGGGGCCGAGAAGAAAGCTGCCAGCAAAGGGGATGTCCCCACTAAGAGACCACCTGTCCTTGGAGCAGGAGTTAACACCATCACCACCTTGGTGGAGAACAAGAAAGCTCAGTTGGTGGTTACTGCACACACATGGATCCCATCGAGCTGGCTGTTTTCTTGCCTGCCCTACGTTGTAAAATGGGGGTCCCTTACTGCACTATCAAGGAGAAGGCAAAACTAGGACAACTAGTCCACAGGAAGACCTGTACCACTGCTGCCTTCACATAGGTTAAATCGGAAGACAAAGGAGCTTTGGCTAAGCTGGTGGAAGCTATCAGGAACAATTGCAACGACAGATACAATGAGATCCACCGTCACTGGGGAGGCAATGTCCTGGGTCCCAGATCTGTAGCTTGCATTGCCAAGCTCAAAAAGGCAAAGGCTAAAGAACTTGACACTCAAGTGGGTTAAATGTATACTGATGAGTTTTCTCTACACAAAAAAAATACATTTTTTTTCCTTCAAAAAATATAAATTCTTGCTTTTATAAATTACCCAGTTTCAGGTATTCTGCTATAGCGGGACAAACAAACTAAAACAAAATATGCCTACTATTAGAAAATACATTTTTTTTTGTGCCATACACATGTAGTTCACTTGAAATGTTACAAAGAATTAGTATTTCCTAAATTATCACATGCCATATATGTTGGTTTGCCATATAGATAAGATCCATCTATGGATCTCCTTTATTTCCTTAATAAATTCAGAACTTTATTGAAGTACATATTTGGTGCCACTATGGATATCAAATAATATAAGACTGCATGATAATGCTGCACAACTCCTACTTATTGAACGTTTATAATGTACCAGGTAGTATGCTAAGGATTTTGTACACAATTTGTTTAACTCTTGTAACAACACTGGAAAGTAGGTATTTCACCCTATTTTTATAAGAAAACTGAACCTTAGTAAACCTTAGTAAAGAAAGTGATACAGAACAGAATTTTAAAGAGCTCTTCGTATACACACTTTTATCCAGTGTTCCCTATCTCTTAGCACATCAGTTTACTCCAAATTAAGAGAATTCCTATTTGGCCTCTCTTTCAATTAGGTGAAGATGTTGAAAAAAAAAATGTGTTATACCTAAACACACATCCTCACAGTGGTCTTTCTGAAATTAATTTCTAAGACTGGCTAAATTTTCATACTATTTCTTTATTATAACAGGCATAATTGCTTGTACCTTTAGTGACGGGCAGAAGGATGCTCAATAAATATCATCTTTTAAAGTTTTTCTTAAAGTTCTTTTCCCTCAACCTGTGACTGATTTTAGTACATTTTTAAGAATTATTTTAAGAGAGAAATATCAGAAGTTATTTCTATTTATCTGATGAATCACATTTATTAATTTCTGTGTATTAAACCAGCCTTGCATCCAATGAATAAAGCCTATTTGATCTTGGTAAATTAGCTTTTTGATAAGCTGCTGGATTCAATTTGTTAGTATTTTGCTGAAGATTTTCAAATTTATGTTCATCAGGGATATTTGCCTGAAGTTTCTTTTTTCACTGTATTCCTGCCAGACTTTGCTATCGGAATGATGCTGGCCTCATAGAATGAGTTAGGGTAGAGTCCCTCCTCCTTGAGTTTTTGAAATAATTTTAGTAGGATTGGTACCAGCTCTTCTTTATATATCTGGTAGGATTTGGCTGCAGTTCATGTGGTCCAGAGCTTTTTCTGGCTGGTAAATATTTTATTACATATTTAATTTGGGAATTCATTGGTGATCTGTTCAGGATTTCAATTTCTTCCTGGTTCAGTCTTGGTTTGTGTGTTTGTTAGAATGTATCCATTTCTTCTAGATTTTCTAGTTTGTGTGCACAGAGCTGTTCATAATGGTCTCTGAGGACTCCTTATATTTCTGCAGTGTTGGTGAGATTATCACGTTAGTCATTTCTGATCGTGTTTATTTGGATCTTCTCTCCTTTTTCTTTATTAATCTAGCTAGCTGTCCATCAACACTATTTATTCTTTCAAAAAACGAACTTTAGGTTTTGTTGATGGTTTAAGTGGATTTTGCAACTCAATTTCATTCAGTTCAGCTCTGATTATGGTTATTTCTTTTCTTCTGCGAGCTTTGGGGTTGGTTTGCTCTTGTTTTTCTAGTTCCTCTAGGTGTGATGTTAGGTTGTTAGAGATCTTACTAAATTCTTAATTTAGGCTTTTAGCACTATAAACACTTCTCTTAACACTGCTTTAGCTGTGTCCCAGATATTCTGATATATTATATCTTTATTTCATTAGTTTCAAAGAAGTTTTGGATTTATACTTTAATTTTATTATTTATTCAAAAGTTTAAGAGCAAATTGGTTAATTTCCAAGTAACTGTATGATTTGAAAGTTCTTCTTGGTATTGGATTATATTTTACTGTGTTATGGTCTAAGAGAGTGGTTGGCATGATTTAAGTTTTTTTAAATTTGCTGGGGATTGCTGAACATGTAGCCAATCTTAGAGTATGTGCTATGTGCATGAGAAGAATGTATATTTTACTGTTGCATACTCTGTTGATGTCTCTTAGGTCTATTTGGTCAAGCGTCGAATTTATGTTAAGAATATCTTTATTTTCTGCCACAATGATGAGTCTCACACTGTCAGTGGGAGTACGGAAGTCTCACACTACCATTGGATGGTTATGTAAGTCTCTTCATAGGTCTCTAAGAACTTGTTTTATGAATCTGGGTGCGCTAGTGCTGGGTGCTTATATATTTATCATAATTTTCTTGCTGAATCATTTATCATTAAAAATGAAATACACATGATCCTCTTAATAAAGGCAGAAAAGGTTTTTGATAAAACTCAGCGTTTCTTCAGGCTAAAAACACTGAACAAAC
>NW_012114622.1:3211621-3212250 GCF_000951035.1 Colobus angolensis palliatus
GTTGGCCTGCCCTACTAGGTTGGGGAAGTTCTCCTGGATGATATCCTGAAGAGTGTTTTCCAACTTGGTTCCATTCTCCCCCTTAATTTCAGGCACCCCAATCAGACATAGATTTGGCCTTTTTACATAATCCCATACTTCTTGCAGGCTTTGTTCATTTCTTTTTCTACTTTTTTCTTTAGATTTCTCTTCTTGCTTCATTCCATTCATTTGATCCTCAATCGCTGATATTTTTTCTTCCCGTTGATCAAGTTGGTTACTGAAGCTTGTGCATTTGTCACGTATTTCTCATGTAATGGTTTTCATCTCTGTCAGTTCATTTATGGCCTTCATTGCATTAATTATTCTAGTTATCAATCCTTCCACTCTTTTTTCAAGATTTTTAGTTTCTTTGCGCTGAGTACATAATTCCTCCTTTAGCTCTGTGAAGTTTGATGGACTGAAGCCTTCTTCTCTCATCTCGTCAAAGTCCTTCTCCGTCCAGCTTTGATCCGTTGCTGGCGATGAGCTGCGTTCCTTTGGAGGGGGAGATATGCTCTTATTTTTTGAATTTCCAGCTTTTCTGCACTGCTTTTTCCCCATCTTTGTGGTTTTATCTGCCTCTGGTCTTTGATGATGGTGACGTACTG
>NW_012114622.1:3212640-3270806 GCF_000951035.1 Colobus angolensis palliatus
CGCAATATTGGGGTGGGAGTTACCCGATTTTCCAGGTGTTGTGTGTCAGTTAGCCTGGCTAGGAAAAGGGATTCCCTTCCCACCTTGCGCTTCCCAGGTGAGATGATGCCTGTCCCTGCTTCAGCTCTCGCTGGTCGGGCTGCAGCAGCTGACCAGCACCGACTGTCTGGCACTCCCTAGTGAGATGAATCCAGTACCTCAGTTGAAAATGCAGAAATCACCTGTCTTCTGTGTCGCTCACGCTGGGAGCTGGAGACTGGAGCTGTTCCTATTCGGCTATCTTGCTCCGCCCCGCCCCTCAACAAACTTTAATGCACCAAAGGAACACACCTCAAAATAATAAGAGCCATCTATGACAAATTCACAGCCAACATCATATTGAATGGGCAAAAGCTGGAAACATTCCCCTTGAGAATTGGAACAAAAGAAAGATGCCCACTCCAACCAGTTCTTTCGATATAAACTGGATGTCCTAGCCAGAGCAATAAAGCAAGGTAAAGAAATAAAAGACATCCAAATACGAAAAGAAGAAGTCAAGCTATCTCTCTTAATTAATGATATGACTCTATGCCCAGAAAACCATAAAGACTCCACCAAACGCCTCCTAGAATAAGTAACTTCAGCAAAGTTTCAGGATACAAAATCAACATACAAAAATCCATAGCATTTCTACACACCAGTAATATCTGAACTGAGAACCAAATCAAGAACACACTCTCAATCACAACTGCCACAAATAGAACAAAATATCTAGAAATACAGCCAACTGAGGTGGTAAACGATCTCTACAGTGAGAATTACAAAACACTTCTGAAGAAGTCAAAGACATCACAAACCAATGGAAACACATTCCATGATCACGGGTAGGAAGAATATTATTAAAATGGTCACCCTGCCCTAAGCAATTTACAGATTCACTGCTATTCCTATCAAACTACTGGTGACATTTTTTATCACAGAACTAGAAGAAACGATTTTAAAATGTATGAAGCCAAAATGGAGCCCAAATAGCCAAAATAATCCTAAGGAAAAAGAACAAAGCCAGAAACATCACACTACTTGATATAAAATTATACCATAAGCTACAATAAACAAAATATCATGGTACTGGTACAAAAACAGACACAATGGGACAGGTCAGAGAACTCACAGATAAAGTTGCACACCTACCACCATCTGATCTTTGACAAAGTCAACAAAAACAAGCAATGGGGAAAGGAATTTCTCTTCAATAAATGGCGCTGTGATAAGTGACTGGCCGTATGCAGAAGACTGAAATTGAACCCCTTCCTTTCTTTACTCTTTTTTTTTTCTTGAGACGGAGTTTCATGCTTGTTGCCCAGGTTAGAGTGCAATGGCGCAATCTCAGCTCACCGCAACCTCTGACTCCTGGGTTCAAGCAATTCTCCTGCCTCAGCCTCCTATGTAGCTGGGAATACAGGTGCCCACCACCAAATTCAGGTAATGATATATATATATACGTATATAGTCCTTCCTTTCAACATATACAAAAATTAACTCAAGATGGACTAAAGACTTAACTCTAAAACCTAAAGCTATAAAAACCTTAGAAGAAAGCCTAAGATATACCATTCTGGACATAGACCTTGGCAAAAATTTTATAATGAAGTCTCCAAAAGCAGCTGCAATGAAAGAAATAGAAAAGTAGTACCTAATTAAACTAAAGAGCTTCTGCACAGCAGAGAAACTATCAACAGAGTAATACACAACCTACAGAATGGGAGAAAATATTTGCAAATTATGCATCTGACAAGGTCTAATATCAAGGATCTATAAGGAACTCTAACAAAAACAAACAACCTCATTTAAAAATGAAGAAAGACTATGAACAGACACTTCTCAAAAAGAGACAAACACATGACTAACAAACATATGAGAAGAAGACCAACATCACTAATGATTAGAGAAATGCAAATCAAATCCACAATGAGATACCATTCAAACCAGTCAGAATGGCTTTTATAAAACACTTGAAAAATAATACTTGTTGGTGAGGTTGCAGAGAAAGTGGAATACTTATACACTGCTGGTACAAATGTAAATTAGTTCAGCCACTATGGAAAGCATTTTGGAGATTTTTCAAAGAAGTCAAACAGAACTACTATTTGACCAGCAATCACACTATCGGGTATATACCCAAAGGAATATAAATTGTTCTACCAAAAAGATACAAATCCACAAGTTTATTACAGCACTATTCACTATAGTAAAGACATGGAATCACCTAGATGCCCATCAACAGTGGACTGTATAAAGAAAATGTGGTAAATACATACCATGGAATACAACACAGCCATAAACAAAGAACAAAATAATGTCCTTGTAAGCAGCATGGATGCAGGTGCAGGCCATTATCCTAAGTAAATTAATGCAGGAACAGAGAACCAAATACTGCATATTGTCACTTATAAGTAGAAGCTAAACATTTACTACACATGGACACACAAAGGGGAACAATAGACACAGGGCCTACTAGAGGGTGAAGAATATTAGGAGGGCAAGGATCAAAAACTACCTTACTATGCTCACTACCTGGGTGATGAAATCATTTGTGCATCAAACCTCAGAGACACAATTTACCCATGTAACAAACCTGAACATGTACCCCTGAATCCAAAATAAAACTTGAAAAAAAAAAGATATCTGAACTTAGAACATATTCTATAAACAAAAATAAAGGAAACATGAAAATGAGCCTTTCCTTTAACACGTGCAATTTAGTAAACCCATATATTAGTCTGTTTTCATGCTGTTATGAAGCAATACATGACACTGGGCAATTTATACAGAAAAAAGGATTGACTCACACTTCTGCATAATTTGGGAGGCCTCAGGTAACTTACAGTCAAGGCAGAAGGCACCTCTTCACAGGGTGACAGGAGAGAGAATGAGTGCCCAGTAAAGGTGGAAGCCCTTTATAAAACCATCAGATCTTGTGAGACAAGACTCATAATCATGAGAATAGGATGAGGAAAACCTCCCCCATTATTCAATTCTCTCCACTGGCCCCTCCCAAGATAGATGGGGATTATGGGAACTACAATTCAAGGTAAGATTTGGGTGGGGACACAGCCAAACCATATAACCCCTATCTTACTTTTCTACCTAGCACACAATGAAGTCAAAACAATGGTATATATTTCCTAGAAAGGTAGCTGTTTGGATTCTTTCTAGCTGATTCCTCCATTGCTGGGTATAAAGTTTGCCTCATCTTACACTGAAAATATTGCTTGTAAAATGTTTGTGAATTAGTAGGTTGTAAAGCAAGCTAGAAGGAGCTGTTTTGTGCATTTGACTGTGCCCCTTCATATTTTTGTATACCATGTTGGGTCTTCCTTAGTGGAAAAGTAGGTGGATAGCGAGGAAGGGGCATGTTAATACAGCAGCAGCAGAATAGCTTCCAATGGGCAGAACTTAAATCTGTCACCTGCAAGCAACCCAAAACAATCTTTAGTTAAAGCTTACTGTTATACTTCTATTGAAAATATAAAAGTTAAATTTATTCTATAAGTTTATTCTTCCCTATTTTAAATTATTATTACTATATTATGAAAAGTTAGACTGGCCTCATATAATGCTTTTCTCTCCCATGCATAATGAAAACATTTTTCTTGGGCAGAATTACTCCGCTTTAGACAAGTATGAAGAAGTTTTGCTAACTGACAGATGCTACACAAATGTGCACAATTATTATTGTTACTGCTGTCATTACTGTTTTGGATAATCTTAAACACCAATATCTTTCTTTTTAAAAATAAAGATATTGACACCTCCTCACATAAATAAATTAATGTTCTCTATAGACACACAGGAGTCGCAGCCTCAAATGTCTATGAATAGAGAGGCAAAGAGGAGAAGATGGACTCAACAGCTAATACATCTCATGATTTTACCTTTACATCAAGACATAACTTACTGTCTTTTTTCTAAAATAGCTTGATGCTTTTATTCACCATCTTTTTCATTAGTAAAATATTTATCTATTGAAGACAATATGCAAAATTCAGAAAAAATTACAGATAGAAAATTAAACCACTCTTTTTTTTTTTTTGAGACAAAGTCTATCTCTGTCACCCAGGCTGGAGTGCAGTGGTGCGATCTCGGCTCACTGCAACCTCTACCTCCCAGGTTCACACCACTGTCCTGCCTCAGCCTCCCAAACCACTCTTAAGGATCAATACTACTAATGCTTCAGTATACTTGACTAGGCTTTTTCATATGAGTACACAAAAATGATTCTCCCTTCTGCAAGTTTAAATTGGATGTGCTGTTTCTCTATTGCCTACTTTAATATAGTTATTACAATATTCCATGCTATTAAATATTATACTATAACATGAATTGTCATATCATGTTATAGTACATGACTGTAGTACATGACTAATAGTAGACTATTCTTGAATAAATGTATTTACTACACTGTTAGAAAATTGTGAAGTATTTGTTTCCAACTCTTTATAACTATAAATAACCCTACAGTGTAAATCCTTACTTACAAAACATCCTCCATCTCTGTATCACTAGTGGGACATACAGCCCATAACAGTCACAGGTTTCCTGGGATAACATAAGATAGCAAGGATCAGTCTGGCTTACTAAAACTCATTAGGAGCTTCTTCATTATCTCTGTCCTTATCCCTGGTACATCCAGTATGATATTTCAGGGGCCAACTCAAGGAAATTTATTTCCCGAGTTGTTCATGCCCAATGACAGTATTTTTCTAATCCCTCTCTTAATTCAGTCCCCTTCCTTCACAACCCTCATAATAATAAAAATTCAAGTTATAATCCAGAGAGGCAGCAATGGGATAATTTTTTATGTGTTTCTCAGAGGTTCCATCTGGGGCACATTCTTGACCTTGAAGTCCTTTAATATTTACCAATTAACCTGATAAACAATCTCCTTACATCAAGTAGTCTGCCACCTACCAGAATGAGAGAAGTATTATATAATAAATAGGGTAAAGATGAGAGATCTTGTTGTGCTCTTTTTGAGATGGGATCTTGCTATGTTGCCCAGGTTGGTCTCCTGGGCTCAAGTAATCCTCCTGCCTCAGCCTCCTGAATATCTGGGACTACAGGTGTGCACCACTGACCCCAGCTTAAGAAAATTTGCTTTTAAGTGTCTAAAATAGTAAATAAATCAAACCAAGCTATAATAGGAGTCAAAAGTGACTATAGACGGCTATTAAAACAATAGTCACAGTCTTTAAAAAGGAAATGTGGATGTTAATAAAGTTATTTTTCTGTTTCAAGAAAAGGGGACTAATTTAATAAATTATGGACAAAATCACCTATCATCCTGCTCTTAGACCTAGGTCATCAAGAACCTCCTCTGAGGTCCCCTACTTTATAGATACTTAATATTGGTTTTATCTTACCTGCCTTTGTAATAAAGCTCAAAGATTAAGACACTGTAGTCTTAAAGAATCTGGGTCTTTCCTCACCTTCTGGGTCATCTTCTTGACATGGGGGACTCCAAATTCCATGCCTGAATATCATAAACTCATCTCTGAGGCTTGTGCTGGTTTCTTTCCAGCAGACATTTCTTCAGGTGAACATATTCCTATGTCTAAGGCAGAGTGAAGGGGCGTCTGTTTGGGGGAACAGATGGTGCTTGGACCTGAGTTCTGGAATGTCCACCAGACATGGATGAGGCACATAATAGAGCAAAAAAAAAAAAAAAAAAAAAGAAGAAGATCTTAGACAGTTGGGAACCTCCATGTTATCTTGTCTAAGGCTCTGTAAGTGTCAGAAAGAGCCTGCTCCTCTGAACTCTTACACTTAGTGACAAGTATATTTTATGTCATTTTTTAATTTTAGCATTATTCTTCTTGAGCCTGGAGATTCTTCTTTTAGAAAAAGAGTCAATGTAAATGTGTAAATGTGATACATACTTTTAAAATCAACTATTAGGACAGAAATTGTGAGACTGTAGTACCCTACCCCTCTATAAACCATAACTCAGAGGTCTGCAGGTGAGAATCAATGTTTTCAGAGGCATTACAAAAATTCTCTTATAACAAACATAGGAAAGGATGTCTGCATTTTAGAAAGTTTCAGCAAGGTATTCTAGCAGCCGCTTAAAGGAATGACACTTTGTCCATGTGCCAAGATCAGTTTACTGTTTATCGCTTTTGACTCCTAAACACAGCCATTCTGTTTGCATCCCTCCCTCTCCATGTGACCACAAGTCTGTTTTCTGAGACAAGAGGAGTAATGGGTTGAATTATTTCCCCAAAAAAGATATGTTGAAGTGCCAACTCCCAGTACCTGTAAATGTGGCCATCTTTGAAAATAGGGTCATTACAGAGGTCATCAAGTTAAAATGAGGTCATTTTGGAGTACAGTAAGCCCTAAATCCAATAATGGTTGTTCTTATAAGAGAGGACCCACAGAGATCCAGGGGAGTCACATGGAGGCAGAGATTGCAGTGATGCAACCACAAGTCAAGGATGGCCAAGGACTGCTAAGGCCACCAGAAAGTAAAGAGGTAACTAAGAATTCTTCAGTAGAGCCCTCGGCGAAAGCATGGTCTTGTTAACACCTTGATTTCAGACTTTTAAACTCTAGAACTATGATAGAATAAATTTGTGTTGTTTTAAGCCACCAATTTTGAGGTAATTTGTAACAGCAGCCCCAGGAAACTAATACAGGTGATACTGGCCATTCTCTTCTCAACCTCCCTGTGGAATATCACTGGGCCTTATCTCCTACTTCCATCTTCCCTTTCTTCCGAGGTGTACTCACAGGTCTTTTGTTAAATGGTTCACTTCTAGTCACTTCAAAGAAGTGGGCTGGTGATGTGGGCGGGTGGGGGAGAGATGGGGGTAACACAATCAGTAAACTTGGAAGAATGAGAAAGAATTTTCTAAAAGTCACTCACTGGCTAAGTGTATTTCTCTACTTAATTGACTAAATCTTCACAATGGCACTGGGAAGTAGATATTTTTAAATCCCTCTATTAAGAGGAGAACTCTATGGCTCAGAAAGCTTAGGTTGTTTAAACTTAAGCACTCTGTCACCCAGCTAAAAAAAGAAAAGCCAGGAGTCAAACTGAAATTTGATCCCCCTAAAAAAGGGTCTCCAAAAGCTTCTGGCTGTATTAATGCACAAGTAATATTTATAGTTTCTCCCTTTTGAAAATGAGTTTGTAGCCAGGCATGGTGGCTCATGCCTGTAATCCCAGCACTTTGGGAGGCCAAGGCAGGCAGATAACAAGGTCAGGAGTTTGAGACCAGCCTGGCCAACATGGTGAAACCCCATCTCTATTAAAAATACAAAAACTAGCTGGGCATGGTGGCGAATGCCTGTAATCCCAGCTACTCAGGAGGCTGAGAGAGGAGAATTACTTGAACCTGGGAGGCAGAGGTTGCAGTGAGTCGAGATTGTGCCACTGCACTCCAGCCTGGGTGACAGAGCAAGACTCCATCTCGGAGAAAAAGAAAAGAAAAGAAAATGAGTCTGTCATATCTCAGGATCAGATGTTATTCTCTCTGTATATACTTCTTTTATGATTGATTAGTTTCATATTAAAATTCTATTTATTTTTAGTAATCAAGGCATGTGTGGGATAAACATACACACACACAGGGAGGTAAATTTCTCTTCCCCTCTCTGACCTAGCCACACAGTGTTCCTATGTGGAATAAGCTTATCAGTTTCCTAAGCATTCTTATCAGAATACTCCATTATTTTACCCATGTATACATACATATTATTGCTTTCTTCTCAAATCATAGTATATAAACCTGGTTCTCTATCTCTCTGTGAGCTTTTTTTTTTTTTTTTGACTCTCATCTTACCCAGTTGTATTGGTCCCTTTTCATGCTTTCATTAAAGACATACCCAAGACTGGGTAATTTATAAAGAAAAAGAGGTTCAATGGACTCACAGTTCCACGTGGCTGGGGAAGCCTCACAATCATGGTGGAAGGTGAAAGGCACTTCTTACAGGGTGGCAGCAAGAGAGAATGAGAACCAAGCACAAGGGGTTTCCCCTTATAAAACCATCAGGTCTTGTGAGACTTATTCACTACCTCTGCCTCTGTGATTCAAGTATCAGCCACCAGGTCCCTCCCACAACACATGGGAATTATGGGAGCTACAATTACCTCTCACTGGGTCCCTCCCACAACACATGGGAATTATGGGAGTTATAATTCAAGATGAGATTTGGGTGGGAACACAGCCAAACCATATCACCAGTCATAGAAATTCTCCTGCCTTGATAATGTTCCTGTCTTTTCTAAAATATTGCTAAAAAAATCACATCCTTTTTTCTTACTCTTCCTTCTTTCTCTCAATGTCCACATGTCTAATGCTGGCAAGTTTGATGTTGTTTTGTTCCTTCACACTATTACTGAAGCGAACACTCAAGTTAATCAGAATATTCAAAAAGCAAAACATCTCTTTATCCCCCAAACCGTAACAACACCTTATCATAATGTAGGTCATTAAATTTTTACTGCTTTAGAAGAAAATGTTTTACAAATTGGTGTGGAGTTCAGGGATTTTGTATATTTGTTTTGTTTTTGTAAAAGAAGTTGTCCCTGAGGATGCATGGGGAATATTGCCCCCAGCAGGAGCTAGATCCCGCCATGATAAAATTCATTTATCATTTTCCTTCCTAAAATAAGCTAATCCACCAATAGAGCAAAAGAGATCGACTTTGTTTACAGGCTCAGGAGAGCAAATTGTACTCCATTTGATTTTTGTTTAAACATTTATAGCAACTCATCTGACTCACATGTGCATTGTCGATATCACACAGAAAGTTCATTTGTTTAACTCTGTCAAGACTCTCCAGCCAAAGACCACTGGGAATGCGCTCAACATTTAACAAATTGTTTTTTATAAAAAAAAATCATAATTTGTTGCAGTAAGAGAGAACACACAACATGGAGAACAATGAGGCACCTCAATGAAAGGGTGTTAGAGAACACTTACAAATTAGGCTTGCGTGAGGTAACTTTAGGGAAAGTTTAAAGAAGCAGGTTTTGCTTTCTTTTTTATGCATCAAGAAGCAGGGGCTTTTTTTTTTTTTTTTTTTTTTTTAAGATGGAGTTTCACTCTTGTTGCCCAGGTTGAAGTACAACGGCGCCATCTCGGCGGCTCACTGGAACCTCCACCCCCTAGGTTCAAGAGAGTCTCCTACCTCAGCCTCCCAGGTAGCTGGGATTACAGACACCCACCACCATGCCTGGCTAATTTTTCTATTTCTAGTAGAGACAGGGTTTCGTCATGTTGGCCAGACTGGTCTCAAACTCCTGACCTCAAGTGATCTGCCTGCCTCGGCCTCCAAGAAGTGGGGGTAATTTTATGATTGGGTATCCTACCTAACACATCTTCTCTAGAAGAATGGAAAACTAGCCTAATACTTAAGCTTTAAAAAAGTGTTGAATACAGAAGAAGCAATCATTCATATTAACCAGGATAAGAAAATGTTTGGTCATTGTTGTTGCTTAAACAATGTTCATGGTTTCTATTTTGTCTTTGTTCAAACATGATTACAGATTAGTTCTTTTTCCCCTTTCTTTTTTGTTGTTTTTGTTAGAGAGATAGGGTCTCACTCTGTTTCCTGGAACTCCTGAGCTCAAGTAGTCCTCCCACCTGAGCAGCTGAGACTACAGGCACACACCACTACACCTGGCTAGAAGTGTCCTTTTTTTTTTTTTTCTGGAGGGAGAGTGTCTTAAAATTACAAAGATTCACACAATGGTCATGAATGACGCTGAAGTTCTGGGATATTGTTATGTGCAACAGAACACCAAAGCCTGACTAGTAGAATATCGGACAAGCTTGTAGCAACTTTAGTTCTGGCTGATAGTATCAGGTCAGCTTCTGGATGTTAGGGGCTGGTTAACTCTTTCCTCTTCTGATTAATGGCAGATGAAGTTAAGTTGTAGAACATTAATCCATGATACCCACATTTTCACCACTGCTGAGATTTTGTTGAATAAGAGATTGTTCATAGAATGTAGTCTGCAGCTGGGCTAGGGCTAGTCGCCCCTGTTCCCTTTGCTGCAGAATGAGTAGTTGAATCCTCTCATGTGCCAACAGTTACATGGGAAATATCAGCCAACTGCAACACAAGCTAATTATCAGAAGCAAGTCTTGAAGCCAGGGGTCTGCATCATAAACTCCAGACAGCGAATCCAACTGGGTCTGTATTAGAGTACCAGGTGACTATTTTTGTTCTCAGCTTAGTCATGGGCTCCTTTATTTGTCATATGTAAGTGCAGGAATACGTAGATGTTATGGTTTAAATATTCCCTTGGCTAGGTAAGAGGGAATCAAGAAATATGTGATTGTGCATTAACAACTCAGTAATGAATTTATTGGTTTGTTAGGTTTTCAGAGTAGCAGTCATATGCAAACAAAATACTGAGTGAAAGCAAAAGTGATCATGGTAATATTAATGGTAACCAATTAATGAATACTACCTTGTACTTATTTAATTCTCAAAAAAATCTGAAGTATACGTTGTGTATCTCTATTATACAATTCAAGAAAGCAAAGCATAAACAAGGTAACTTCCCCAAGGTCACACCACTAATAAGTAGAAAAAAGAGAATTCAACCTCCTCAGGCTTGTCTGACCATATAGACTGCATTCTTTTTTTTTCTTTTTTGAGACCGAGTCTCGTTCTGTCGCCCAGACTGCAGTTCAGTGGTGTGATCTTGGCTCACTGCAAGCTCCACGTCCCATGTTTTCGCCATTCTCCTGCCTCAGCCACGCCAGTAGCTGGGAGTACAGGTGCCTGCCACCACGCCAGGAGTGTGTGTGTGTGTGTGTGTGTGTGTGTGTATTTTTAGCAGACAATGGGTTTCACCGTGTTAGCCAGGATGGTCTTGATCTCCTGACCTTGTGATCCGCCTGCCTCGGCCTCCCAAATTGCTGGAATTACAGGCGTGAGCCACTGTGCCTGACCATAGACTGCATTCTTATTACCTATCATTAGTAAGCTTCTAGAATCAAATCCAGTGATCCATTCCCTGAGTAATATGCCTGGAAAACTTCCCTTTGTAAACCAGTCTTCTTCCACTGTTGTTCTCTACACCTTCCTGCCGGGAGTGCCACTGCTTTGTGGTTTTATGGGGAAAAACATATCACAGGAACCACAAAGTTGGGCAGTTCAGTGAAAAAAAATGAATGAGGAATTAAGAATGCCTCATTCCATACCTGTCATCTTGCCTTTACATGAACTGATATAATAAATACCTATTTTGATGTGATTGCATGTATTAGAAGTCAAAATTACAAAAATTCAAAGGCAGAGATTTGTCCCACATTTTTCTTCAATAAGCATGGCTATGGAGCATTTGAATGATTATTAATTTCACCCACTTTTTTAAAAATGCTATTTTTAAAGATTTGTTTTGTTATAATGTTTCCACTGAAATGTAATGGAGTAAGTTGTCAAACTTCCAACGCTGCACCATATCATTTAACTTAGCAAAGTGTGCTGATGGATGCCCCCAGCTAATTAGAAAGATGACTCGAAGACCATATCCTAATGACTCAGAAAATCTGCCTCAACTATTTTTCTTCTAAGCTAATTATTGGTTTGAGAGATACATATCCTATTTTGAGGGCTAAATTTTTCTTTCCTGGAATAAAAAACACAGAAATCTATATTGCTGTTAGACTTCTGTGTCCATGGTTCTGATTAAACTTTTCCATTTATATGTATTGCATCCTTGGCCATATAAATCATGTTTATAACATAGAATGCCATATCTACTCCTTACCCTGAAGCTTTGAACAAATAATTATTAAAAGAATTTAAATTAGAAAGCTGCTCTATCCACTGTATTCTTCACCTTATATGTGATCATCAGGATACTAAATCTTGAATGATAAAAAAGATCTAAGAAAATGAATCATATTGTGAATATTTCATTGCATATAAATTGTTCTATTATAGCATTGCTCTAAAGCCAAATGTTGATTTTTAACTTTCTAGTTTGTACATACCGAAAGTTCATATGTTCCTATCTCAGTTTTTCCCAAAGTAGGCAGGCCTATGCTGTTGAACACATTGCAATTCTGGTGAGTAAAAAAAAAAAAAAAAAAAAAAAAAAAAAAAAAAAAAAAAAAAGCATACTCTTACAATACTGCTTACATAAATATCAAGCATGGTGCTACGTAATACAGAGAAAATGGTATGCAGTGTAGTCATGCAAATGCACCAAAACTCAAGAAATATTTTTAGTCACTGGAACTTTCAAAGAAATGGATGACATTAAGTATAATTTAACAGAAACCAGTTGGCCTATAGCTGAACATAAAGTTCTAACCAAATCCAGCATGAATCTAATTTTTGTCCAAAATATTGTGGGCTTCATGAAGTTATATGTTTATTCTAATTTTATTTTAAAAGTGATGCTCATTTCTAGGGAAATCAAGTTCACAAATCAAACCCTGATCCATTCCAAGTTACATATGGCAAAAAGATTATTTTATTTTTATATAATGTCATGCTTTGAGGCATTTAGAAGAGGAGAGGTGGAGAAGGAGGAAAAGGAAGAAGTAGAAGGAGAAAGAAAATGAAAATGTGATGAAAGAAGGCCAGGAAAAGACAAGGAATGTTCACGTTAATTTAATAAAAAGTAGAATGAAAGACCAAAGAGGAATCAAAATGTGTTCTACATTCAGCAGTTCATGTGATTTCTAAATCTGGCAAACCTGGAATCATGTCTTCTCTCTATAGTGAAATCTCTTCACACTCTGAAGATCCTAACAGAAAACCTTCTGGAAGGTAGAACTATTCATATTTTGCTCTCAGATGTTCCTGCAAGACATTCTCAAATTTAATTACATCTTCCTACTCGTGAAGATAGGTACGAAGGACTTTTGTAATGCCAGTTAACAGAAGATGCTTCAGAGATCACTAGAGTAATTTGTCTGATGTCATAGTTTAGGGCAATGCCCATTTTATAAAGCACACATCAAATCCCCTTCTCCCCTCTAAGCATCCCCTATTACCTTGGTCTAAAATAACTCATATTTCTCTACTCCTATAAGCAACCTGCTCTTATTTTTTTTCTATAAATGAAGTCCCTATTTATTCTTATAAAGTAAAATTTACATTTATTCCTGGGTTACTTAGCATTTAGGTCCTACAAGTTTAATGTTAGTGTTGAAAATCTGGCCCTACTATCCACTAGCCATGTGGCCTTGAGCAAAACACTTACCCTATCAGCTACCAAAGATATCATCAGTTATTTCAACTGCAAAATGAGATGAAAATACTTAATTCTGCATGGTTACTGTAGGATGAAAGACGGTAAAACATATAATGCTCTTAGAAGAGTGTCTAGCACAAGATAAAAACAAAATGAGTGTTAGCCACCATTCTATTCATAGTACTGTCACACTGTGATTATAATTATTATCATCATCTCTTTGATGGAACATACTATGTAATATCTTTAAAATATTTTGACTCATTTTATTTTTTTTCAGGTAAACAAGAAGTTTAATAAAAATGAAAAAAGAACACAGCATGATGGGCTAGCTGCTTCAAAAGGTCTGTCATATGTTGGTCGGCGTGATATCCTGACTCCGTGTGTTCTGGAGGTCACAGGACTGGTCCCTCACACACAATCAGGACTACAAGTCCCATAGATTATGAGGGTCATATCCTATTCTTTTTTGTATCCCAACTTCCCTCCACCATTTCCTTGAGATTTAGAAGTTCTCAGAAAACATGTGTGTGATAAATAAAATACAGACTTGTTTATTGCTGACAACACTAATATTCTAGATTAAGTTTCTCTGCCATTAATGAATACAGGCTCTTGGAAGTCAGGAAATTTATCCATTTTTGCTCACTCAGTACAGTTTCTAGCATATTATAGATAATATATATTGTTTTATGTGTAAAATGAACTAGTAAACACTAGAACATATGCATCATACATGACAGTTATTTTTTCTGTCTACTGTCATATCCTTATTACTCCACACACACTTGAGATAAAGTAGGCAAGCACTCAATAAACTTAGATGAATGAATGCATTTCCTAATACGCACTGACTTTAAAGATCTCTTTCAGTAAGCTCTGCAAATAGGCAAAATCTCTGAAAACCTTAAAACAGGTCCAAAATGGATATCACTCAATATCAAGTGAAATTGAATACATGAAGTATAAAACCATATTTGGACAAAAATGATTGACAGGACCATGCAAAAGAGTTGTTAATGGCCTTAGGTAACATTTAATACCATTTCTCCAGAGGCAACCTACTCTGTTTTCAGGAAACTGCTTTGTAAGTGCCTGAAACAAGTCACTTTCTCTAGTCCTTTGTTTTTGTGAAGCCCAAATGGTAATCTATCTCTCTAGAATGATAGCGTATACATCTAAGGTCTTGGGAGAAGTACTACAGTAAGGAAAAGATTAATATCCTCATTCTGCTATTCTCTACTCCAAAATGAACAGTGGGCTCACTGTTAACAAATACTAGCCTCTGACTTCTCTTTTGAGATTTCCAAATTCACAGGCTCATGGTTCTCTCAAGCAGAAAATAACCTATTTTGTCTGTGCTGTATCTTTCTCTTTTATTTTCCTTTGCAATTTCTTGAGTATTACACTGTATAATTGACCACATAAGAGGAGAACAGAAACCGTGTGCAACCAGAAGCTTTGGGGGTAAATTGGACTAGTGTTTGCAAGGGGATAGTTTCTGGGAAACAGAGTGAATTGCTCATGGTCTTCATATAAGGAGTGAAGTTACTTGCCAAGTGATTTTCACTTGTTATGAGGAAAGAATATTAAGTTTAAGACGAACACATTTTGGGGAGAAATCATGAGGACTAAGATGTTTCAGATTTATCTTACTTATTTCTCTACTTATAATATTTATAATAGCAGAAAACCAAGTAATCAGTTAACTTTCTGCATAACTAATGTGTGCTGAGCATTGTAATATATACATATCAAAGTTACAGGGAGAAACACACATGTAATCCTTACCAGTACCACAAAATATGATGGAAACACACACATGTGCGTGCACACACAATTTCCAGATGAAAACCAGAAGTAAATAATTAGATGTTGGCTGGACGTAGTGGCTCACGCTTGTTATGCCAGCACTTTGGAAGGCCGAGGTAGGCAGATCACCTGAGGTCAGGAGTTTGAGACCAGCCTAGCCATTATGGTGAAATCTCGTCTCTACTAAAAATACAAAAATTAGCCAGCCATAGTGGCGGTTGCCTGTAATTCCAGCTGCTTGGGAGGCTGAGGCCGGAGAATCACTTGAACTCCAGCCTGGATGACAGAGTAAGGCTCCATCTCAAAATAGCAACTAAATGTTATATTCACACTTTCATAAACTGTATGATTATTTATTATGCTCCTCATTTATTTTTTTCTCTCTCCTCATGATAAGATTACATGTCCTCAGCAGGCTTTGCCACGTGACTTGCTTTGGTGATTAAAATTGGAACAAGAAGCAGTGGATGTCACTGTCACACGTTTCACCATCGATCTTTTCCCAGTGCCATGCACTCAGGTAGGATGGCTCCTTTGGCCTGTGTCCTGGTCTGAAGGGGCATGAAGCAGAGGCACAATCTACATGTGACATTAATGAAAAAAAATTTTTTTTTGGAAAGCACTGAGATTTGGGAATACTTTGTCACTGCAGCAAAACCTAGCATAAACTTATTATATGCATATCTTGATAGGTCAAAATATTTTATACTTTTTTCCTTTTTCTCTGGCTCATTCCTTACTTCAAATATTTTTAAGGTTCTTCTTTATTTAATATATAAAGTCAAAACTCTTAACGTGGAATTTAAGACTCTGTATGAGGTAGACCCTGACTCTCTTTAATCTCATTTCCTGCCTTCTGTTTCACCCAATACAGCCATACTGTTCTATCTACCATTTATCCATTCCCCAAGATGTTTTATCTCTGTACCAGGCTTATAATTTTGCCCTTTTTCTGGAATATTATTCATTCCCCTTCTCTAATCTCACTTTACCCATAGGGTCAATTCCAACTCTTTTGCAAGAACAAACCCCCTCATCTCCCTTTTACTTAAGTATTCTCAGACCAACTAATTATTCTCTTCCTACTTCTTGTCATCAATGTACCATCTCAGGCTTCATTGCAATTACTCTTTTTTTGACCTCTCTGACATTGGACATTTCTGGAAAGGAAACTACAATGGTTTAGATATATTTAGATCCCCCAGAAAGTAGCAGCGAGTCTGAAATATAACACATATCTGACAAATTTTGTGAAACTCATGGGTAAATAAATACTTCAATGAATTAATGGTTCTCCTGTTTGTCCTTTCACACTGGCATGTGATTTTTTAAAGATTATTGGTAAATGATTCTTAGGATGGGAAGTAATTGATTTGAGTATATTGACTTTGCTTTGAAATAAAAACACTATTACTTGTGGATATTGTGTCAATCTTAAAGGCTTCTGCAACATTTAATTTTGTACGTTTTTCAGGGTGGTATCATTCTAACCACATCAGTATGTTCTTCACTTCATCTAGAAGGTTAACACCAAAAAGCCACAGAATCACCTGAGAAGTTTCTATTTGATACTTCATTCCATTTTAATGCAAGAAAAAAATAAATTCTCCCATACTTCTCCTCAGACACCAGCCTCATTTTATTTCTAGCCGAAACATATTACTTTTGTCTTTCCTTTGGCATTAGAAATACTAGAAATACTTGAAGGTGGCTTAGAACCAGAAGACCTGAATTTAACATCCAGCTCTTTTCTAAACTGGTTTTATGACTTGTGTTGTGTCACTTCTCCCTCTGTAGTTTCATTTTTCTCATCTCTCAAATGAGAGTACAAGAGAGAAAGAGTTTTGAAATCTCTTTTAGCTGTGATTAAAAACAAATTAGACTAAGTCAATTCACTTACAAACCGAGAACCAAAAGCAAGGCCTAATATTCAGATTTGAAATGAACTAAAAAAAACTACCAAGTCGAGACTACTTTGGAGTCTTTCCTACTATTCCAAACTGAAATCTACAGAATAGGCTGCAAAATCAGATAGACTTGGTTAGAATTTCAACTCTACCTTTTATTGACTGTGTGATCTTGATCAAGTTGCCTGACCCATCTGACTTCAATTACCTCCGGTAAAATAAGAATAAATGCCCTTATCCTATAGAATCTTTATAAAAATCAAATGTCTTCATATCTCAGTTTATGACAATTTCTCCTGATTGCTCCAAAGATTTTGAAGTCATTGATTTTTTCCTTTTTCTCTTACTCCACATCTTATAACTATAAATCCATCATATACTTTGAATGCAATCATTTCCCACAAACTTTACTATACCACTTGATTCTTACAACAATCTCACAAATTAATAAAAGTGATGAGGATGAGGAGGAGTCATAGGAGAAGAAGAAGAAAGTTAACAAGTAGTACTTATTATTTAATGAGCAATGGTTTAAGCAATCAGGCTATGTCTTAGTTGTTTCTGGCTGGTTTAACAAATTACCATAGACCAGGTGGCTTAAATGACAAATATTTATTTTTCATAGTTCTGGAAGCTGGCTATCTGAAATCAGTATGCCAGTATGGTCAGAATGCTAGAATCTTCCACTGAAAGGAAGAGAATCCTCATTTGGTTGCAGGGTAGAATCCCCATGTGGCAGAAAGAGGTCAAGAGAGTTGTCTGCGGTACCTTTAATATGAGCACAAATCCCATTTAGTAAGCCTCCATCTTCCTGACCTAATTACCTCCCAAAGGCCCCCACTTCTTAGTACCATCATACTAATGATGAGGATTTTAGCAGATTAATTTTGGGGACAAAAAGAGTTAATCTATTGCAGACCATCTCATTTATCTTTGTAACAATATTTTGAAGTAATTACTATTTTTATTCATATTTTACAAATGACAAAACTGAAGGTCAAACAGTTGCTTTGCCCAAGGACATTGAACCAGTAAAGGAAAATCTAGTCGCTGAAACCAGGAATTTTGGCTCCAGTACTCTTAACCTGGATGTTGTAGTACCTTCCCAGGGAAAACAAATACTTGGGATCCTGGAGTGGTAGGAAGAACACTAAAATTCAAATCAGGGCTGCACTTTTTAGAAGCACAGCCTTTGAAATCTAAAAATATGGGTTTGAGTTCCAGTTTCACTACTTTGTCTGTTACCCTGTGTGCTTTCTAAACTGCTCTGAGCTTCAGTTTCCTCATCTTCAGACTTGGAACTTGGGGTTTTATCGTGGATTTAAGTGCCACTCCAGTCTCCATTTCTCCTTATCCATCCTTAGCAGTGTTTCTAATTTCTCAACTATGTGTACTAGGAAGTAATGAGAAGCAAAAGAGCTTGGAGCTCTTAGAACTCCTAGACCCAGGCATGGGCTTATATCTATAAGAGAGGCCCATCCACTGGGAAATGTGGCCGTCAGTAGAGAATCACAACAAATATCAACTCTTAGCCCAGTAGGTAGCAAGTTGGGGGAATAATCCCCCAACTTCACTTGTTTCTTGCCTAACAATTTTCTGCTGAATCCAAGTGGAAACCAGGCAAGAGAGACTATGGCTGCAATCTATGAAAATGAGCCTCCTGGAACAAATCAGGATAGAAAAGAACGAAGAATGTATCTGTAGAGACAAATAGAAAAAAAGATATATCACATTTTAATTTCAATGTAAAGTCTAAATGTCTGAAATGGCAAATATCCATCACAAAAGGGAGCATCAAGAACAAAAATCAAGGGGGTCCCTCAAAGATGAAAGATTGAACCTCAGAACATTATAAATAAATATATTTCCTTTCAACTTAATTAAAAGAGAAGTAAAAAATGATTTGTGTTATAATGACAAAAAGTTCTTTCTATTACATTTTTATTTCTCAATGTTGGCATTTATCTTTAACAATTTTCCCAACTTTTCATTCTGCCAGTTCACCTCAGACAGTCTGTACCACTGTTTGTTGAAACTCTTTTCTGTCTTGACTAAATCATGTCTGGCCTGGCAGTTGCTGTTCACATAAAATTGGGGACCAAGTGGGGGAAAAAAAAAAAACCGAAGTGATAATAACTCCTTCTTGAAGAAAGTACCTGGAGTTTTCCATAATTGGTTTTCTTGTAAAAAAAAAAAAAAAAAAAAACTCTTCAATTCTCCCCCTCACTTCTACTGTATACCACAGCCTGCATTTTCAATCAAGCCACCATATAAGACTTGCTTTCATACACACCCTTTCAAGAGTTTTCTGTCTGGTACCATGATCATTCATACTGTAGTTTATCTTATCAACAATTAAAGCATTTCCAGCTGTTTCCCAGCCAACTCTGAGAATTACTTCTTTTTTTTACGGCAAGACAGGGAGAGTTTTGGGTTCATTCTTGCTCAAATTTCATTGCAAGAGAAAAGGCATTTCTTTCTCTATATAAATTTCTTGCCATTAGACCAGAAACAAGAATGGTTCAAAATTATTATAGGAGATCTCTTTACTTTCCAGTCTGTATACCCCACAGATTGAGACAATCTACACTGGAAAGGAAGAGTCCTTCAGAAGAAATCTCTGCACAACAATTTCTTTCAGGTACTTCTGGTGACAAATTGTCTTACAATCCTAGAAGCTGAAATTTCAAGATATGTCTGTGACTTCTCCAAAAAGTGTATAAAATAGCAATTACTATGCAGGCAACAATTCAGCTCCTCCTAAAGAAATGAAAAAGATGGAAATAAGGTTGGCATTTGAATGTTAAACTATGTCAACAGCACACACACAAAAATGCATCCAAGAAGAGTTAGGCAGTTCTCTGAAAGAGGCAGAACTGGCTATCAGTAGTGAAAGTACAATGACAATAATAATAATATTAGCAGCAAATTAGCAAAATTGAAAAGAACGTTTACATGCCAGATACTGAGAGGTGACAATGTGCTAGCAGCCCTCACTCTCAGTGCCTCCTCGGTCTCGGCATCCACTCTGGCGGTGCCTGAGTAGCCCTTCAGCTCCCCTGCTGCACTGTGGGAGCCCCTCTCTGGGTTGGCTGAGGCTGCAGCTGGCTTCCTCTGCTTGCTGGGGAGGTGTGGAGGGAGAGGCACGGGTGGGAACCAGGGTTGTGCGCAGCGCTCACAGACCAGCGTGAGTTGCGGGCCAGGTGCGGGCTCCGTGGGCCCCACACTCAGAGTGGCCGGCTGGTGCCACTAGCCCAGGGCAGTGAGGGGCTTAGCACACAGGTCAGCAGCTGCGGAGGTTGCATAGGGTCCCCTAGCGCTGCCGGCCCATATGCACCATGCTCGAATTCTTGCCTGGCCTCAGCCACCTCCGTGTGGTGCAGGGCTCGGGACCTGCAGCCCGCCATGTCAGAGCCCCCTGCCCCTCCCACCATGGGCTCCTGCGTGGCCCAAGCCTCCCCTACGAGCACTGCCCCCTTCTCTGTGGCACTGGGTCCCATCAACTGCTCAGGGGCTGAGGAGTGCGGGTGCACCACCCATGACTGGCAGGCAGCTCCACCTGCAGCCCCAGTGTGGGATCCCCTAGGTGAAGCCAGCTGGGCTCCTGAGTCTAGTGGGGACTTGGAGAATGTGTAAGTCTAGCTAAAGGATTGTAAACGCACTAATCAGCACTCTGTGTCTACCTCAGGGTTTGTAAATACACCAATCAGTTCTCTGTATCCAGCTAAGGTAGTGGGGACTTGGAGAACTTTTCTATCTAGCACTCTGTGACTAGCTCAGGGTTTGTAAATACACCAATCAGCACTCTGTGGCTAGCTCAGGGTTTGTAAATACACCAATCAGTTCTCTGTATCTAGCTAACCTAGTGGAGACCTGCAGAACTTTTTTGTCTAGTTAGAGGATTGTACATGCACCAATCAGCACTCTATATCCAGCTCAGGGATTGTAAACGCACCAATCAGCACTCTGTCAAAATGGACCAATCAGCTCTCTGTAAAATAGACCAATCAGCTCTCTGTAAAATGGACCAATCAGCTCTCTGTAAAATAGACCAATCAGCTCTCTGTAAAATGGACCAATCAGCAGGATGTGGGTGGGGTCAGATAAGGGAATAAAAGCAGGCTGCCTGAGCCCACCAGGAGCAACCTGCTCTGGTGGGCTTTGTTCTTTCCTTCTTTACAATAAATCTTGCTGCTGCTCACTCTTTGGGTCTATGCTGCCTTTAAGAGCTGTAACACTCACTGCAAAGGTCTGCAGCTTCACTCCTGTCAGGAAGACCACGAACCCACCAGAAGGAAGAAGCTTCAGACACATCTGAAGGTCTGAAGGAACAAACTCTGGACACATCATCTTTAAGAACTTTCACATTCACCATGAGGGTCCACGGCTTCATTCTTGAAGTCAGGGAGAACAAGAACCCACCAATTCTGGACACAATACTATATGTGACACTGACCATGGTTATTTGATTTAATTCTAACAAGACCTTGTGAGGAAAATATTATTATGGTTCTATTTTACTAATGAGAAAACTGAGGCTTAGAGTCATTAAATAACATTTGTTCAAGATTTACAGGAATAGTAAGTAACAGAGCTAAGACTTGAAAATTTTATTACAGTCTATGTATCCAATCAATGGTGAAGTACAGACAATGGAAACTTGGGCAATTACATGCTGGTCCACTCCCACATAGGAGTCACAAGGTAGCACAGCTCAGAAAAAGTGTCCATTCTCCCTGGAAGGTACTACCCTGCTGTGGAAATAGACATGGCAGCTTGCTTTGGGCTGAGGTTATTAGAGCTGACCCACTCTCTTCTAATTCCCAGCTTACCAGTAACCCTGGATAATTTGGTTTCTCTTGTGGCTTTCTTACAGGGAAACGATGTGTTGATGCTGTTGGCATTTTAATTATTTGCTTTGGAGTTTTATGAGTTAATAATAAGAGTTGACATCCTTACCTGATCTCAGAAATGGGACTAACAAGTTTGAACTAAGGATCTATGAAATGAGCATCTATTCTTTTTATCTTCCTGGATGAGCAACCAACTTCTACCACCCTTTGGCTGAGGAAATGTTTCTTCTCACTCTAAGCATGTATTTGAATGCAAGTTTTTCATATTTTTGCAGATTCAATCTTTCTAGCTGTAGTTAGCAGCTGATCTATGATGTATCTATCATAGTATCTGACTTACCCAGACAAATTCTCAGCCCAGAGAAATGTACCTGTTGCAAATACAACCAACCGTAACTTTCCCTAGGACTGTTTAACTCGGGATTAGAGAAATAGTGTGCATTTAATGTTCTTTTCTAAAATGGTGCTGTGTGACTTCAGAGCTATGAGCAGCCGCAGTTCCCATCCTGTGAAAGAAGCCAGTCTGTAGGAATAAATGAAACTACATATAGGAAAGAGCAGACATGAAAGAATGAGATTAAGCTGCCACAGATGGCAGCAGTTTCTTGTCCCAGCTGCTTTGCCCCCCAGCCTTCCGGTAAGTAAGCTTTCTCATCACTCTGCTTTTAGGCAAAAACTAGTTCACAGTTGGTTTTAACCAAAAGAGTACTGACTAACATCTTTTAATCTAAAGACCAAAAAATGAAATGATAAAGCCAGGACTATCGCATACAGTTGTATACTTTGTGCACTGCACAAGAACCGAAGTGAGCAGAAGACCACAAAATCCAGCCATGCAACTTGGTGAGAGTTAGCACCCACCTACAAGTGGTGATATTTTCAAATTTTCACAAACCACTCTAATCACAGGGCTAACGTTGACCCTGAATGAAGTCAACAAAGTAAATAACAACTTGTAAGCCCTCTTGGGGACTGAGTACACTGGGAATACCCAGACCTTACCTGATTTTTTCTAACTTAATAAATGTCTCTCCCAAAGAGTATGTGATTGAGAGATGTCAATATCTGAGAATGATATATGAAGACTCCCCACCCCCACCAATCCTCAGGAAATCCTAGATTCTGTTCTTTCATTTATATGAGAGAAAAACTAGCTAATTTTCTTTTACCATGGTCATTGAAAAAGAGTCTATTTTTAAATGATGAAATTTCTTACCACTGTGGAATGTTTGACACACATTATAGATTCAGCTGACACTTGCTGGATTAGATATGATTTTCCCATAAATTTTGAGAGACAATATGTGCATGTGAACATCCATGCCAAACTTTCGATTGCAAGCCACACCATCCATGCAAATGCTCAGTCATTTGGATGTGATATAAAATGTTTCCAAGTGCACAAGCTACACTTATCCCATTTCCTGGGCATCTTAAAAGAGTGCCATTGTTGTCATTCTGGTGAGTAAGCCACCCATGTCATAACAGCTTATAACCACTAGCCTTAAGCTCCTCAAGCCATCTTACACATTCTTCTTGACTGTTATTAGGGTTTATAAGAAGATGAAAACTAGGCAGCTGGCTTTTCCATTTACCCAATGAATCACTTTATCTCCAAGACATATAGGGAATTGTAGGAAGAATAATTATTTAAATTTTGACGGCATTAATAAGCAACCAAATGGAGAAATAGGTCACAATTCTTATTATGCAGATTTCTGAATGTCAGTCAAGTCTCTAGCCATACACCATCACTGCAGCTCCTGAAAACATAGCTCATGATATCTACTCACGTTTCGAACCATTTGGATTAATCACTGATGACTTATTCTTTTAATTGAGAGAGAATATAACATAGTGACTAAGAATACAGGCTTTCTAGTTGGTACATGACCTTGGTAAAGTTATTGAAACTCTCTGGGCTTCAGTCTCCGTATGTAAACTGATAACAGCAGCACTTATGTTGTATAATTATGGTAAGCACAATAATACACATATAGTGCTGAGAACCATTACTAATATATGATAAAGACTCAGGAAGTATCAGCTCTTATTAGTTTGCACATATTTCATATTCATTAAGCTTTATCATATGCTGAGTAATAAGAATTGAAGAAGAAAAACACAAAAATGAGTAAGACAATCCCTGCCATCAAAATATCATGTTAGGTAGTTGGATGAGGAAACATATAAACAACTATGGTAGAAAACAGAATAGTAAGTGTTCAACAGAATTAAAAACCAGATAGTAACATGCTATATATGTTCCAAATAAATAAATCTAATTGGGGCTTCGATAAAGTCCCTTCACTAGGGCTTCTTGGCTTAGATACACGATAAACAGTAGCTGATTTAGTTAAATAAGTTCAAACAAGGAACAGGAAATGTAATGAACATTTTCAGAGATATTTTTGATTAATTTCCTTCTTACAGAACCCGGCCCACGGTAGGTGCTCAATTAATCTTTGTTGAAGGCATAAAAATAAATACTGTATGCTTCAATCCCTTTCTATGGATGAGTTCCCAACACTAATCCCTCCACATGCAGATGTTCAATACCCTGAGTCCTCACGGTGAACTCACCTGCAAGAAAATCAGAGGAAAATAAACCTAACCCTTGCCTTGCGATTTTACTAGCAGCCCGAAACTTCTTGCTCTTATGCAGTATTTTTTACATTCCCACATCAGAAAAGAAAGAAAAGACACCTAGGTAATAAGACATCCCAAGAGTAAGAAAAGGGAATAACTCTGAAAATTCATACAACAAACTCATGCACCCTCTGGTTTCCTTGCTGTTAGCTGCCTCCATGACTATCCTTCTCAAACCATCCTTTAATTGTATAGATGAAGAAACAGAGGTATCAAGTTACTCACCCAAGGCCAAACAGCTCACAGCTCAAGAACAGAGCCATCACTGAAAACCAGTTCTCCTGCCTCAGAGACTAGGCCCTTTGACCTCACAGTGCTGCATCTCTCTAAAAGGTCAGTTCCTTCACTCCTTATTACACCTTGGGTGTCCCAAAGTGTGAATTTTAACTGACTCAGGGATACCTTGAGAGCTTCTTTAATGAATTTTTCTTAAACAACAGCGCTTCCCATTTGGAAGCAGGTTTGAAGAGCTGGATCTGGGGAACCAGCTGGGATGCTGCAGGCATCTTCCCTGGCATGGGTGCAGCAGATGGAAGCACTCCACGCCTCCTGCATGTGGCTAAGTGGACAGCAGAGTAGAAGCACTGGACACATGAAGAGCCTCAATTATAAAATGTTCCCCTAAGCAGCAGGAAATAAAAATTGGAATCAAGATAGTAAATGTTGCCTATCTGCCTGTGTAAAAAGACTATTTCTAGGGCAAAATGGCCCTTAGCTAAGTACATAAACATAAAGTAAAAGCTATTCAAAAACTTAGAATTGCGTTTACGTATTAGATGGTTACATCTCCTATGTCCTGATTCTACTTCCAATTAACCAAGTTTGATCACATGTCAATATATTATCTCTTATATTTCTATTTAAATGTTATGAATCACAAGGTTAATCGAGTTATTTTGTTCTCCAACTCCCTATCCCCTCATCACCAACACTACCAAACTCTGACCTGTTCTAGAAAATTACAACCTGAGGGACCATGATAAATTATCAGGTCTAGCCCATAGTCCTCTAGGAAATGAATATCTAAGACAGCTAGGACTTGGAATTATATTTTACCTTCATGCAGATGACCAAGATTAGAGGCTTAGAGACCCTTCAGTCAAGAGTGTTGGTTTGTTATCACTCTGATAGTCAGAATGGGCCTCTATACGTTTTTAACAATTTATTGCACTTTATTCTAGTTTTTATTCATAAGAGAAACAACTGTCAGATATCTGGCTGGTCTCTAGGATTCTCTCCAACTCTCAGACTTTATGTCTCTATTAAACTCTGCATTTTCCATATAAATTTGAACTACCTTCAGCCTAAGTTAAATCATCACTTATATTTACATTTATCATCTATTCACAGACTTAGTCTGTGTGATATGCCAGGCATTGTGAGTGGCTTTAGGAACATAGAGTTGAAAGAATGTCTCTAAACTCTGGTTGCATGAGATCTGAGATAGAGATGAGCATGGGGTGCCATAGAAAGAACAGAGGCAAAGAATAGAACTCACTGTGGAGTTTCATTGCCAGGTAGACAATGGATGAGCAAAATGTCCAAAGGTGATAGCCGAAAGGTTTGAGAGCAGAATGAATTCAGGTGTGAGGAATAGGTTAGAAAAAGTGGTTCATACCTACCTCACCTAAAAGGGGGAAATGCAACGTAATGAAAGAAGCACATAGGGATGGACAAACAGACTCAAACAGAATGAGCAAGAAGTTGAAGGCAAGAGCCTTCATGATGGCAGATGCAAAGAGCAAAACCAGGTGCATGGAGAGGTTAAGGCCTTGATATGGGTCATCAAAGCACACAGAGATAAATCATGGTTTGAACTTGAAATAAGTAAGGCTTGAGAGAAAAGTGGCTCTGTGTGTCAGCATACAGTCAGTAAAACCAAAATCATGCATGCTAATTTGGTAGAGGACTTTAATACTATGAACTAGTTACGAAGGTCTAAGATAAACTGAAAACCAACTAGGTAATCTGAGGCAACTACAAGATAAACAACATTAGAGAGCCACAATGACACCTAGGAATGGAAATACAAAGAAAAGTATTCAGGAGGTGATATTACTAGATCTTAGAACCTGGGGCTAGAAGAAGAGGCTTTACCGCAGGACGTAGAGACACAGCAGTTGGCAGAAGTGTCACAGGGAGCAAAGGAGTGAAGGAAGGAATATTCTTACTTCTTCCTTCCTCTGACCCTCTAATCTCTTGCCAGGGCTTCCACTGGCTGAACCTAACAGGAAGCCAGCTGTCAAGAAAGTCTGAGAAAGAGCAAAAGATCCTTTGAGATTCAGAGCAGACCATGGGGACAGAAGGGGAAGGGACATGAGAGCAAATGGCAAATGACTGACAGAGTAGATGAGAAATCAGAGGAGACATGGATCTGAATATTGCAACAAGAAAACTCATGTAGAAATTTTAAGTGACACAGGTGGCTAAATATCCCATATTAATCCAAGAAATGACAGTGGAAGTAGTGTGTTTGCCTTAAAGAGGCATAATTGCAAAGGAAGCAGCTCAGAAATTTCCACAGAGAACTTCATGCAAACATTATTTTGTGTGCTCGAGTAAAAATACTAATAGTAGTTATATCAGTTGAATGTCTAATGTAAAATATATGTTTTACAGGGCACTTTGGATGAACTAGTCGAAATCATACTGCAGGATAGCATCATAACCACACTTAACAGCTGCCAACCAAAACTAAGGTGCAGAAAAGTTGAGTGAACTGCCCAAGGTAAGACAACCAATAAAATGGAAAAAGACTATTTAAAATCCAATCTTAAAACAAATCCTCTGTTCATGGCATTAAACCACCATGTATCAGTGATCTATAATTGTCATAGGATCCAAAGTGACACTGGGTGTCACTATGCCAGCTGGAAACCTCTGTGGACAGTGGCATCTCTCCTTGGGTTTCGCTTTTGCTGAGTTCATTCTACCCACTTGGTCCAGCAGGCTGCACTTGGCTCACACTACTGGACCAGATCCCATGCTTGCCATGGGCAAACCAGGTGTGCAGTGGTGAGGGGTGTGTAAGCATGGGTTCCAGCCACTGTTCACAATCAGGCATGCTGACTGCAGCAGGGTGGGCAGCTCCAGCCACTGGCACAGGCACCAGCTTTGTGTGAGGCTGTGCCTGGACCAGATATACCATCAGCAGCTTCCACTGCAGTCACCAGGGAATGTGGTGGTGACCAAAAGCTTGGAGATGCTAGGAACCACAAAACCCCAAAGAGGGTGTTACAGTCCTGGTTCAGGGAACCCCTCAGTCTGGACTACTCCAAAGGCCACAGCTCTTGTCTCCTTATCACCTGCAATGTGGCCAGTAGGGCGGGACTGGGGGTTGTATTTCAGCCCTGCCATTTGGCAGGTCCTGAATTCTTCTTCCACATCCAGGAAAAATGAGGTATGTGGACAACTGGAGGATGAGCAAGGTGGAGAGGAGCATCACTAAGTGACTTAACAGCTCTCAGGAGACCCAGGGTAGCTCCTTTCTGCAGGCAGGTTATCCTAATGAGTGTCCAGCTCTCAGCAGAGAGGAGACCCTGTGGTGGGTAGCTCCTCTCCATAAGCAGGTCATCCTGAAAACTCAAGGATACCTGAAGTGGGTAGCTCCTTCCAGTAGCTGATAGTCCTGACATCTCTGTGAGTTTGGCTGAGTCTGGGGTTTTTATGGACTCAGAAGGGAGGAAGTATATGCTGATGGGTCCATGGGCTGCCATGGGCGGGCCTGGAAAACGTACCATAAGTTCTCACTCTAGGCCACATACTCTACCTGGAACCAGCAGCCTGGCCCCCAGGCATCAGGCCATCTCTGGCTTGAAGGTGAGGTTTGACTGGGGACGTGCCCCTTTCCACCCAGGAATATGTCTGCCTCCCACTATCAACATACCATCCATGGTGCCCAGGCTGTTCAGTGCCTGCTGGCACATGCTAAGCTGCTCTCAACAACCCCCAGCCTCCCTCCTGAGCTCATCAACACCCAAAGTCCATAAAGGGCCAGCGTGTCAAGAAGCTGGCATGTCAGAGATGACCCAAGCATATGCACACCTAGCTGGGTTGCAGCAGCAGAACCCAGTCTCTGCCTCAACTTTGCTGTGAAATCGGAGCAGGCAAGGGCAGCAGGGAGAGACCAGGCAGTGGGGACAGGCACTTCCAAGCCTGCAGGTGGGTGGGCTTCCCAGGCCCTGCAGGCTGCACTTTGGAAGGTGGGGCTCCTGCCCTACCAACTCAGAAAGGGGCACGGCTTCCACCTGTTTCCATCTCCTACTGGGTCTGTGGAGCATGCAGCCCAGGCTGTACATGCCCCACTGCAGCAGGCGTCTTTGCAGCGGCCTCTCCAGACAAGCTGCCATTGCCATCATAATGACTTATCTCAAATTCATATATTGAGAGAAAATAGATTTAGTGTCTAAACACACAGATGGTGAAGCCAGATGGATTCAAATCCCAGCTCTGCCATTTACTACCTGTTACCATGGGAAATGTATTAGTTTTCTACTGCTGCTGTAACAAATTACCACAAACATAATGTCTCAAAACAATTGGATTTATTGTCTTATAGTTTTGGAGGCCAGAAGCCAGAAATGAGTTTTAGGAGGTTGAAATAGAGGCAATAGCCTGGCTTGTCCTTTCTGGAGTCTCCAGGACAGAATTTGTTCCTTGCTCCACTCCAGCTCTTAGTGACTGCCGGCAGTCCTTGGATCATGGCCACATCATTCCAGTCCCTGGTTTCATCACATCACCTTCTCCTCTAATGTCAAATCTCCCTCTGCTTCCCTTTTACAAGGACAACTATGGTTACACTGGGTCCACCCAGATAATTCAGGATATCTACTCATATCAAGATCCTAAACCTAATTACAACTACAAAGTCCCTTTTTCTATATAAGATCATAGTTACAGGACAGGCACAGTGGCTGAGGCCTGTAATCCCAGCACTTTGGGAGGCCAAGGCAGGTGGATCATGAGATCATGAGATCATGAGATCAAGACCATCCTGGCTAACACAATGAAACCCTGTCTCTACTAAAAATACAAAAACATTAGCCAGGCGTGGTGGCGGGCACCTGTAGTCCCAGCTACTCGGGAAATTGAGGCAGGAGAATGGTGCAACAGAGCGAGACTCCATCTCAAAAAAGAAGAAGAAGAAAAAAAATAGCTACAGATTCAAGGGATTACAACCTGAATATCTTTAGGAGACATTTTTCAATCTAACATAAGAGGGTTCATTAACCTTTTTGTTTTCATTCCTAAAGTAGGGATAACGATATCACCCAGGGCTGTTATAAAGGTTAAATAAATTAATGCAAATCCCTTAAAAACAATGAGAATAATCATTCATTAAATAATGGGTATTATTTTAGATTATGCTTTCACATTTCAAACACATGAGTATGATACTCTGTAGCAACAGAGTTCATAAGAGCAGGGACTGCTGATTTTGTTCCCTGCCGCAAATTCAATGCCTAACATAATTATTAGCCCATGATGGATATTAGTATTAGTTCGTCAGGGCTGCTGTAACAGAGTTTTACAAACTGGGTAGCTTAAAGCAACAGAAATTTATTATCGTACAGTGGTAGAGATTAGACATCCAAAATCAGGTGCTGACAGGGCCATACTCCTTCTGAACAGTCAAGAGTAGAATCTTTCCTTTCCTCTCCTGGTTTTCTGGTGACTGCTGGCAATCCTTGGCTTTCCTTGGCTGAAAGCTACATTACTCCATTGCTACATGGCCTTCATCTTCCTGTGTATCTGTGTCTTTGTGTCCAAATTTTCCTATTCTTATAAGGACACTAGTCATTTACAATTTAGCCCCTTCCTAACAGTAGGATCTCATTTTGACCAATCAGATGCAAAGATATAATTTCCAAATAAGGTCATATTCTGAGTTGCTGGATGAACATGAACTTAGGGGGACACTGTTCAACCCAATACAGTACTTAGTAAATACTTAATTGTATGAATAAACAAATTAGTTCTGATCTGAAGCTAACAAAGTAGGCTTATCACCATGAGTCATACACAAAAAAAGCAAAGCAAGAAGCCACAGTGATTGAGATTCAAGCGTGTGATGCTTGATGGGAGAAATCTCTCCACAGTGAAGTTGGTTAGTGCCAATTAACAATGAACTCAAATTCTACTGGACTGAAATAAAGAGTCATATTCCCGTTGTCTTTCCACACATAAACCCAAACACAACTTTGACAGGTTTAGCTGGGGTTAGAAATTGTCAGTTTGCACGTGAGCTTTAAACTAGAATTTCAGGTCATGAAAATAGCATTAATTGTGGACATATATCTTAATTTGAGCAAAGAAGCATATAGTAACTCTAGTCGCCCAAAGCTGTTATATGAGGATATTGGAAAACCTGCAAAACAACAATTTAGTTCACTTTGGTGGAAGCAACATTATTCTATTGACCTGAATCCTCTGCAATTATAAACCTGAAGTGCTCCTTACAATATATATTTCACAATACAGATTCTATAAATACAGCCTACATGCGCACACCTAGGGTGACTAGTAATTTACAATTGTTTTATTCATCTCGTAAGTCAAAATGGGATAGATACCATATATTAATAAAACATTAGTGTAGAATGACTGAAAATGGGCTTAACAGAAGGTTGGAAGTGCACGAAGATGCTGCCATATTTACTGGCTACCTATTACTTGTATCTTTATAAGTATGTGATCCCCATGGAATGTATAATTAAGATTCCTTAACATAATGAAAACAATTTCAATCTAGATAATTCTTCATGTGGAAAATAGCTTATTCTCTACTAAAAATTTTAACTCAAGAGGATTTTAAAAATCCTAGTCAAAAGAACTGTTATGGGCATTGATATTTACTTTTTATCAATATCCTGGTAGATGTCTCCCTTCCTATTCTTGTTTTCTCTTGTACTTTTTGCATACAAAATTCATTTATATATGCAAATCAGGAACCAATATAATCCATCATCCCTGTTGCTGTAACATCTGGTGTATTACATTAGCCAAAAATGTCTGCTTCAGAGGAGGGAGTTAAATATCCTAAGGCATGTAATTGCTTGATACCATCCTTAGCTATCAGAAGTAAAGAAGAATTTCTTTCTGACAAGAATACATAATTAGTTTATACTATACCTTAACTTCACAAATTAGCATCAGCCCATAGTTCAGGGTACAGAAAAGAATTAGTTTTGACCTAAAGTAAAATTCAGCTGGAGGATAAAGAGCAGGAATTCTATTTTCTGTGCTGCTTCTGCCGCTAAGGCTCAATTGCTGAAGGCAGACAGATCTTTCAGCAGCAGCAAGCATATTGCTCTGAGGTTTGGGAACTGGTTTCAAAAACATACTCCTTCTCTGATTGAATATTACTGTAAGAGAGCATCCTCTGCGGCCATGTTAGTAGACACTGCATATTTGACCATTTCAGCTCAGTGATCCCTGATCTATTGCCAGAAAGGATGGGTCAGTGGTAGCAAAGGATAAAAAGCCCACAGACCTGAACTGGGAGAAGACAGATGAGGGCTAGATTGTCTCAGGGAAATAGTATGCATTTTAAAATATTAATATATCCCCTTGGCAAAAGAATAACTGGATATAAAGGATTTTTCATGCTTTAAGAAGTAAATCACACATATAACAAAAATTCTACAAAAAAATCAAAATAGTATTTTATCATTTATTCTTTAGTTTTGCAATCCTAACAACTCTCACATCCTCAGAATAATGCAGATTACTAATGTCAGGGCAAAAGGGCCCACAAAACATTCTCAAAAGGACTATCAAATAATTTCCATCTGCAGTAAATGTGTAAGGGAATTTCTCTTTGTGTTTTCAATGTTGTGAAAAGGGATTTGTTTTCAGTTCAATTCTTTTGAAAGACCTTTAGCTACTTAATAAATTGTGCCAATCCTTATTAATTTTTCTCTTATTCTGCCTCTGCTAAAACCTTAGGACCTGACTCTTACATCCTACTGGGCAAGTGTATCCAGTCTTCATCTTATTTTGTTATTCTTAAGGAGCCTTCTGTGCTTTGAAAACAGAATGATCAAATAGCTTTTGCTACCACACTATGGAACTACGAACTGGGAACTTTCGTTTTATCTACCCTACTGACTTCTTGCAATTGAATGATTATAATCACCTAATTCATGCCTAAAAATATTTGTCTCAATATGGGCAACATTAAAGGAGTGAACACTTTTATACTATTTTTCAAAAGTTTTATGTCAGTAAGATGTTTGTTTAGGCAACCATAATATGAAGAAAATAATGTCATAGCAAGAAAAACTGATATTAATGTAAACTAAGATGTATTGTCAAACTGTCGCCCAGACTTAAAATTTCTTAGTTCCTTAAATCTTTCAGGATCCTCTATCTTAAAGTCCCATCATATAATTCACTTTTCTGAACCTTACCAAAAGAGGGCCCCATGAATGTTATCAATTCCTTTGCCTAATCATTCAATGGGTGATGGTGGGATGATTTTTTTTTAACTTCTCAGCAACATCTTTATTAATTTCTGATGCTTTAATTTAGTGAAAAGACTAATAAAGGTGAAGCAAAGAGCTGGTTGGTTCTCCTCAATTATATAACTTTCAAGTTATCAGTACTGATTTTGGTAATAGAATCCAAGAAGACTGAATTTACTTTATTTACATCTGTATGACTTGGACAATAGCTACAGCCATTCAGAAAGAAAGAGGGGTCTTCGTAAATGACAACCATTCCAGTTTTAAGAGACCTGGTGTATTAGTCCATTTTCATCCTGCTAATACATACCTGATACTGTGCAATTTATAAAGGAAAGAGGTTTAATGGACTCACAGTTCCACATGGCTGGGGAGGCCTCATATTCATGGCAGAAGGTGAAAAGGCGAAGGAGGAGCAAAGGCACATCTTACATGGTGGCAGGTAAGACAGCATGTGTAGGGGAACTCCCATTTATAAAACCACCAAATTTCATGAGACCTATTCACTATCATGAGAACAGCATGGGAATAACCTGTCCTCCATGATTCAATTACCCACTGGGTCCCTCCCATGACATGTGGGAATTGTGGGAGCTACACTTAAAGACAAGATTTGGGTGGGAACAAAGCCAAACCATAACAGCTGGTGTTCTCAAATTAGTCTCATTTTCAGTTGTATATCTTAAAGAAGAAAAGAAAACATCAAGCCAATTGCCTAAGGGCTGTGTTGAATAGTGTTCCCCCAAAATTCACATCCACCTGAAACCTCACAATGTGGCTATATGGAAATAGGGTCTTTGTAGATTAAGTTTAAATGAAGACATACTAAATTAAAGTGGGCCTTCATCCAATGACTGGTATCCTTACCAGAAGAGAAAACAGAGACACTCACAGAGAAAGTGGCTATGTGATGATGGAAGAAGAGATTGAAGTAATGCATCTAAAGCCAAGAAATGCCAAGAATTGCCTGAAACCACCAGAAGTTAGGAAAAAATCATTTTTTTTTTTTAGAGTTTTTAGTGAGAATATGGCTTTTCCAACACCTTGATTTTGAACTTCTAGCCTCCAGAACTGTAACAGAATAAATGTATGTTGTTTTAAGCCCCTCAGTATGTGGTACTTGTTACAGCAGCCATCAGAAATTAACACAGGCTGTGATTACATCTCTACTCAGTGTGACCCTCTCTACTCACGTCATACCAGGAATCCAAAGATAGATTTCATAGCTTCTCTAGTTAGGAAATCTGTACCCAGAAATTCTACTGCTTCCCTCACTGCCATAATTTTCCCTCTTACTGAGGAATGCATCAAAAGACTGGCCAACTCTAGTCCCTTGAGATATCAAGTCTAAAGAATTCTTAAATAGAACCATGACAATTAGTACTATTACGTTTATTATAGCATGATCTAACAAAATAAAATTCTCCTAATTCGCCCCATTCCAATAAAATAGAAATATCTGTTGATCTCAGTGATGGTATTCATCACTGAATATTGTCAAGTTTTTCAGCAGCTCAAAGTACCAAAAGTAGGTAGTTGTTCTCCTTGTTGGCAGGTCCCAAAGATCCTGGGAGTAAGTGTGGGGGTTCCTAATTATCATGGTTTTCAGAAGCCTCTCCTCAAAATGTTGGTCCCAGTGAGTAGCAGCCTCTGATGATGTAACTTCTGCTGTTAGCAATGGTGGCAATTACCTGGGACAGTAGCTCCTAATGTGGATTTCATTCTGTTATTTTTTGTAGCTTCCTACTGTCCCGTTGGTGTATCTCACATCTTCAAACAGTGTCTAAGTTCTTTAATAACTGACATCACAGTGTAACTCTCATTACATCACTTCAGAGACTGCCCACTGCAGGATTTCTACAGAGACCTCAAGGGTAATAGTTATCACTGAACCCATATCAGAATCATGTGGAAAGCTTGTTTAAAATAGAGATTTGTAGGCTCAGCCCACAAAAGTCTATAAAGCCCCGAGGGTTGAGTAATTCTAACATGGTAGGACCATGGCCTTATGTTTAAGAACTTCGACTCTAATGCTAGCCTAGAGTGTTCTCTCATGCAACAAATTTCATTTGAGGAAGTGAGTGTCAGTAACAGCTCACAGCTCCATTTTTCTAACTAGTCCCTTAGCCAACAGTCTCTGTTTCTTAAGCACATCAAATTTCTTTACCTTCAGGATCTTTGCACTTTATGCTTTTTTTTTTTTTGTCTTTCATCATGTCTCTGCTTTCTTCTCATCACTAAAGCCTTAATTCCATGTTTCCCTTCTCAAAGAGATGTCTTCTCTGACTAGTCATTAAAAGTAGTGCCTCTTCCTCATTCATTTTCCTCTTATCCTGTATTTTTTTCCACATCAAGTACCAGTAGCTGAAATTATATTACTTATATATGTCTGTCATGGATTAGTGTTATTTTCCCAGCACTTCACTGTGTTCACAATGGAGCCCTGGCCCTTATCCATTGGTCCCAGAAGTACAACCAACCTTCAAAAGTGTCTGACACAGAATAGAAATGCAATAAATTGAATGCATATAAAAAGGAAATAATATATGTTTCACATTGCTTGATACCTAATTAGCAACATAACTTGGGACAACAAACAATTATTCTGGAATATCTCTTAACTCCCTTTGGCTTAAACCATTGAGGGATGCCAAATATGTACATGAAGAACATAATCACCACCATCAAGAAGTTTCCTAAATAGAGTTTCCTCTTGTTAGAGTATACAGACTACTTGAACTGAAGTATACAGATTACTTGATAAAAATCCCTAATTCCTCTTTCAATGCTCCCTACTCACCTTGTCTATATTTATACATATATTAAAAATGAATCCTAGAATCAAGACTGGGTATTGTACAATTGTTTAAAACAGACGTAACAACTAAATTTTATTAGTAACCCTGAATAATGTTAGCATTAAAATGTACTAAAAAATGAACAAAGCAAGACACGTATCCAAAGGATGCTCCAAGTGATTGACACTTTTTTTTCTATATAGGTTGTGACTAGAGTTTGCAAATGTTCATTTCTGGTGAGTAATTAATAACAAAATCACGTTCTGAACTATTGTCTAAGAAACTCAGTCGGACTTCTTCAGCCCTTCTACATTTTAAATTAAATCCAGAATTATTTTGGTGCTGCTGGTAAGGTGATATACTTTCCTTCTATAAGTAGTGCACAATCAACTTGTTTGTTCTGGAGAAATAGTGTTTTTACCTCACATCCAGGCCAATCCAGACCCCAAAAATCCATCAAGTAAGGCTCACTAAACAAATATTAAAATCCTTGAAAAGTACAAACTTTAGTTACAGGTATGATAATATACACAGTCTACAAAGGCCATGTAGAAAGAAATGTATCATGTTGCTTAGTGGAATTCTCATTATAGAAGCGTACACAATGCACTCTTCTTTCATTTTCTCTTTTCATAAAAATTGGCTACTATAAATAAAAAATGGGCTTAGTTCAAGTAAAATTGAAGCCTACATTAGCCATGAGAAGAAAATCTACTCACTGTTATCAGAAAATGTACTCATTGTTACCAGGAAAAATAGAATATTGATTATATAGGTACTACATATTAGTTGTTTCACAAGCAGTTTTATATATGTTATTTTTATATAGTGTGCTATGGTTTGAATGTGGTATGTCACCACCAAACCTCATATTCAAATTTGATCTCCACTCTAGCAGTGTTGAATGGTGAAGTCCAGATGGAGGTGTCATAGAGCGGATCCTCACGCATAGATTAGTGCTCTTATGCTAGTGTGACTGAGTTCTTGCCCTCTTGGGAAAAGATTAATTCCTGAGACAGTTAATTATCAAAAAGAGTATGCCTTCCTTGTTTTTTTTTTTCCTCTTGCTTCTTCTCTTGCCATGTGATCTTTGCACACAGCTGATCCTCTTCTTAATTCTGCTTTCTGCCATGAGTGGAAGAAGCATGAGGCCCTTACCAAATGAAGTTGCCCAATTTTGGACTTTTCGGTCACAAGAATCATGACCCAAATAAACCTCTTTTCTTCATCGGTTACCCATCCTTGGGTATTTGATTATACAACACAAAGCAGACTAAAATATAGTGCAAACCACCCTGGCTGTATATACCAAAACTCCATTTTTAAATGAGTAAATTGAGTCTCAGAAAAGTCATCAAGCTAGTTAGAGAAAGAACTTGGAAAGTAACTATGACCTCAATGTCCATACTGTTTTCCTTATCTCATGTTGATTCCCTTTGTGCTAATGACAATCTATGTTAGTATAACCTCAATTTTTAAATCAGCTACAAGGATTCAAGAAAATCTTGTCTCATAGCAATATCGCATCACTATTTAGCAAGTTCCAAGACTGTTTCTTGACATGACCTATCATGGAGAAAAATTCTGTTTAAATCATTGCATTTTCTACCAATGTAATCATTCAACATATTTGGATCATTCATAATATACCATATTATTCTTTTAGTATTGTTCAAATATTTAATACTTTTAATGGTCTCGCCACTTCTTATTTTTCTAAAATACTTCAAAATAACACATATCCTCCTTACTTCCTCTTAATACCACCTTGCTTCTCCTTTCAAACTAAAGTTGTTTTGGTTTGCTCTTTCTCATTTAAGATTGTTTTTCTGAATTCATATGCCAAAACCACTCCTTCACCCAAGGAGTAATTTGTATTTTTCCCCCAAATATTATGTTTTAGGGGCTTTGATTTGTTCTCTTTGATTCTGACCTGACTGAAGCAGTGGTCTTTGATATGGCCTGGATCAGGTCTTCCAAATCTCCTAATGAGATGTTAGGCTTTGGATGGAAATAGAAAGAATGAAAAGACAAGGATTTGAAGAAAACATACAAAATCAGGAAAAGGTTGCATAGTCTCTACTATAACCATCAATTCATACTTATTCAATACCTACTGGATACATGATATGAACTAGAAAAAAATAAAAATTCAATTATCAGTTAGCTGACCAATTAAAAATTGGCTAAATGGTACCTTCAGAGTCATAGGCAACTAGAAATAGAAGTACTTTAGATATCATTCACTCAAACCATGCCATTTGTTAAATGATCAGAGAGTTAAATGTTAAGCGATCTAGACTGGGGTCCAGATCAGACAGTTAGGTGATGCCAAAGATTCCACGTAAGCTCAAACGTTTTCCAGTAGATTTACAGTCTGAGAGAATTTCAGGAGGATTTAACAAAAATCCCAAATGATCAGAACAAGTTTGTAGGATACAAAGATAAGATCAAAGATTTGTGAAGTAGTTAGAAAGGAAGAAACATTATCATCCTGACTTCATATCTTACTGGTTAAAGCATGGATTTAGATCTCTATCTTACATCCTAGGTGTATCATATGTTACCTTGGGCAGGTTAACCTTTCTGTCTCCATATATTTAATATAAAATGGATTTGATAATAATGTCAAAAATGTGATCAGAATAATAAATAAGATAATGCATATAAATTGCTTAGGGATTGAATTTGGCTGCATGTATATAAAATCCATTTACAAAGTTTCACCCAATGGAGGAAATGTATTCCACAAACTTAGCCTATAGGTAGGCATTTCAGGGTTGGCACAGATGTGCCAGGCTCCTTCTATCCTCCTGCTCCATCGTCCTTTATATGAGACTTGCAGCCCCATGGTGGCCTGACGGGAACCAAAAGGCTGCTCCACTCAGTGTTCACATATGCACTTCAGGCAGAAAACAGAAGAAACTAGGGAGAGGCAGGACTTTCCTAGAAATCTTTAGCAGACTTCTCAATCTAAATCTTTAACCAGAACTTTGTCACATGGCTCTTCAAGACAAACTAAGAAAAGTAGATCTTAAGCCAGGCACAAAATTTAGGAGTCTGTTAATACAGAAGCATGAATACAGGAAAGACAATTGATCTTATCTACTCCAACAATTAAGGTAGTTATCACTGTGCCTGGCACATAATAAGTACTCAAGAATATAACATATTCTTATTAATACAAATAAGGCTCCAGGAAAAAAATGGGATTGCCTACCATATTTCAGCATTGTGATAGAGAGTTGTATGTATGTTGTTTTACTCAATTACCACCATGACCCTATAAAATAATTCAGTTTGGTTTGCCAGTAATGTTTTGGAGTAAAAGAACATTAATGCTTAAAGAGAAGTAAAACATCTTGTCTACGTTCCCCCACTAGGCAATGACTGAGATACTATTCAAATTCAAGTCTATTTGACTCCAGAGGTCCGTTTTTCTGCTCATACTTCCACTTTTTTTTTTTTTTTTTTTTGTCAAGGAGAATGACACCATGGATACTATACTATTTTCTGAACTGATCTTTCTTGGACTTGATTCAATTGTATTGGTCTTCTAGAACTGGGCCATTCTAAGCTGTGAGGTGTGAGTGCGAGCTGTCAGTAAGGTACTTAGGAGTAATGTGAGATTGAAAACACAGGCAGCAGATCCAAAGGAACATTCCTAACAGACATATGACTCATTTGGAGCCTGCTCCACAGCACATGCAGCCCCCACACACTCAGTACCTTAGAACTGAACAAGGCACTCCCACACCTCATTCCTGACATACGCAATCTTCTTACTGCCAATGGATCAATAGGACCAAATATACTGCACAAGTGAGTCACGTGATGTACTCGTCACCATGTCTGTGCAACAGAACTCTGAGTGCTTCTGGGTTTCTGGAAGACGTTACGAGGTAGGATTTCTCACTTCCTTCCTA
Organism: Colobus angolensis palliatus; assembly: GCF_000951035.1. Classification (NCBI taxonomy): domain Eukaryota; kingdom Metazoa; phylum Chordata; class Mammalia; order Primates; family Cercopithecidae; genus Colobus; species Colobus angolensis. Next base: position 3,252,261 of record NW_012114622.1, read on the forward strand.
GATTGGAGGCATACTTGGCTGCGCATCTCTAATCTCCCCCGAGACTCTCTCAGAAGATTTTCAACAATAAACAGGAAAGAACTATGCTCAAATAATAAGTGATAATTTACCCCTATTACGTAAAAGAGGTTTCAGATCAAGTTTAACGAGTATCCCACCATTTCCAAAGTATCTGAAAAATATTAAAGATGACATATGATTTGTAGGATGCAATAACTTGAAGAAATGTGTGAACACTCCTCAGTCTACATGTGTGGATAAAAATAAAAATTAGTGATTTGAGTGGACTGAGAATAAAAAGACTGAACAGACATACCAAGCCAGATGTGAGTGTGATCGTCTCTTACAGGATTCTTTTTTAGGGCTGATGGAAAAACTGAAGTGCATGGTGGTCTTAGGAGACTCTTCACTAACATGGGCAATAATAACCCCTACAGCCATTGTTCTAAGTGTTGATATTCATATGGTTGGAATAACAGGAACCTCCTTAAAATGGCTGAATAGGAAAGATTTATTATACCTATTATTTATTCAAAGTCTACTTGTTCAGACCTCCAGTGTAGTCCCACTCTTTTACAGTGCTGAAAAAACAGTAGTGAAATAAATACAGAAGTTATCTGTTGTGGTATATTCTATTAAGGGAATCTGATCGAAAAAGAAAACAAAAAACTCAAACAGCAGTACCCATGTTGTGCTAAATGCTGTGAGGAAAACAAGCAGAGTGACCTAAGGTAAAGAGCATGACAAGAGCTATTAAGGGAATGTTTCTGCTAGAAAGTGACATTCAAGATGAAATGAGAAGAGCCTAAGGAGTTAGCCATGTTGAGACCCTGACAAGAGTACCCATTTATTCAAGAGTAGAAATGTGGAGCCCAGAACTGAAAACTGAAAAGTTATCAGGGACTACAAAGTCATCAGGAACCAAAACAGCCATTCTCTCAAGGGCTAACCCATGCCCGTCTCTGCATTTTTTTGTGCTTATCCTTAATTCTGTCTTTAACCCAACTGTATCAGTATTGCCTGACAAAAGTTCATCTAGATAATGGGTCAGTTACTATCTCACACATTTAAATTTCAGGAAGAATCTGTTTGGCTTAACTTGAGCCAGCTGAGCAGTTTTGACTCAATCATCTGTGACCTGTTGGACATATTTCCAACCTCTGCTCTTCATGAAGCGGGGTGAGAAGAGAGCAATGTTGGCTCTCTAAAAAGGGGTTGTGGAGTTTAGTAAAGTGGATTTTCTGAGAACATTCTGTTCTTTAATTCTTCAGTGGCTCATCTCACTATTCTCTTATCAATCCATTACCCAAGTTAATACATGATTAAAGAGTTCACCATATTCCTGTTAGTCTTTATCTGGGAGCAGGGGTTGGAGTGAGGAAAAGAGTAGTACAGAACTGGGATGCAAATACAGGAGCATACATTCTACTAGAAAACTCAAATACAGAAATATCTATAATATAGAGATGAAAATTCCATAAGAGGCACACATATTAAGGCATTTTAGTATGGAGAGAAAGATGCATACCTTTGTTCATAAATCATACATGGGGTCTCATTTCTCAGAGAAATAGTCGAGATAAAGTTCCAAGCCATGGGCAGGATTTTCAGTCTACCATCACCTTCTCATGACATCCTGTAACGTTAACTTCCATCAGAAAAGTAAACATAGCAGGGGAGGTAATGGGTTTCTGTCAGGGAAAGTGTGGAGAAGCCAGAAGGCTAAGTGCTGTATCAATAATACATGTATATGAATACACTATGGCTTGTAATTAAGCCAGGCTTTCCAAAGAGTCAATAGGACTCTTCAGAAACATGATTATCTTTGCCAGGATACTGCTGTGCTGGTGTAAGAATGCAGCTGAGATTTTTTGATGGATTATACTGGTACATCACTTTATATTTCCTCAACTAAATTCACACTTATGATCAAATTTGCATCTAAAATTAACTATAGAATTGGGAGATTGGGAATCAAACCTTTATTATCTCCATTATCAAGAGAAACATTTTTGCCCCCATTTCTAGGAGAAAAATTATCTGAGCTAATGTTTAAGAGATTAAGATTTGAGGAATTATTAGTCACCTTATATAGATATAATACAGTATTAGACATTATTTTTTTCTGTTCTTTGCAAGTCCTGTAGAAGCTTCAACAGTTGAAGACAATACAATAGGCAGCGGGCCTCATAATTAGGATACATTGAAGCTGTTGATAATAGATCTTCAATCTTTAGTTCATCAACCACCTAGAGGTTGCAGGTTTAAGATGTGGGTGGAAAAGAATACTTGGAAGAGGTTTTCTCAATCACTAAACCATCGCCATGAATATTGAGAGAAAGATGTCTCTTTTTCATCTAAAACTAAATGAGAAGTTTTAGGAGAAACACTGAAGAGCTTGGCTGTGGCTTGAGTTGATGGTAGTGGCACAGAAAGGGAAGATAGAGACAGAGGAGAGAGTTGTAAGTGGCCAAATAGAGAAGATCTCACTTTCAGTGCTCTATCTGTATTAGGGAAGGTTCCTATGAGAAGAACCACTGAAGACCCCAAAAAGGGCTATTAGTAAGAGAAACCCTCGGCTTTGGCACTACCAAACACAGGCATTAACAAAATCAGAATGTGCCTTCTAGATCTTCTTATCCAAACCCATCAACGCCTGACTCTCGAGGAACTCCCAATAGTAGCAAATGAACGAGAATAAAAAATAGAGAGAGAAAGAATCAACCAAAATCTCCCTTCCCTTTAGTAAATAAGCCTCAATTGGGAAAAGTTAGAAGCTTAAAATTGCGTAGGAGTTTTTATTAGACTGGGCTGGATAGTTTTACTATCTGAGAATGAGCAGAAGAGTTAAAAGCTGTGCCTGAGATTTTATTCGAGGAAGCAGTACATTGTAGCTTTAAGGTGTGTCTACAAATTCTTTGATACTCCTTCCTTCAAATGGTAGAGTTTCACCCACTTCATCTTGAGTGTGAGCTAGACTTAATGACTTCCTTCTAAAGAAAAGACTATAAAGGAAGTAAGTTGGGCACAGTGGCGTATGCTTGTAATCACAGCTACTTGGGAGGCTAAGGCAGGAGGATTACTTGAGCACATGGATTTCAATCCAGCCTGATCAACACAATGATACCTCATCTCTGAAAAAAAATAAAAAATCAAATATGGAAAAAGTGATGGTGTACGGCTAGGGACTATGTTGTAAAAGACACTACATGAACTTCTTCCTTGCCTTCTTGCATAGATTAGTCACTTTAGAGTAAGCCAGTTGTCACGTGATGAGGACACTCAAGCAACTCTATGGGGTCTCTGTGTTGAGAACTGAGAACTTCTATCCAGAGATCTATTAGTGACCCATCTTGGAAGTGAGTTTTCCAGACTTAGTCAAGTCTTCAGATAACTATAACCCCCATTGACATTATGACTATAGCCACAATAGAGTGTGAGAGCTAGAACCACCTGGCTAAGCTGTTGCTAGATTTCTGACTTTGAGAAACTGTGTGAGATACTGCATGTTTGTTATTGTAAGCTGCTAAATTTGGGGGTAATTTGTTATGCAGCAATAGATAAATCATACATAGTATTAAATTCACAGAATAGATTAAAAGGGGCAGATATGAAACAGAATCTATTTGCCTCCTGATTGCACTATACCAAGCCCAGCTTATTTAATCGTCAGTCACACAGAAAGTAGGTTTCATACCTGACAATAATGACTTCTCTTCACTCAGTCTCTGTCTCAATAGCTGGAATCATTTTTATAAGTATGAAATACTGGGCCGGGTGAGATGGCTCACGCCTGTAATGCCAGCACTTTGGAAGGCCAAGGCGGGTGGATCACCTGAGGTTGGATGTTTGAGATCAGCCTGACCAACATGGAGAAAGCCCATCTCTACTGAAAATACAAAATTAGCTGGGCGTGATGGTACATGCCTGTAATCCCAGCTACTTGGGAGGCTGAGGCAGGAGAATCGCTTGAACCCAGGAAGCGGAGATTGTGGTGAGCTGAGATTGCACCATTGCACTCTAGCCTGGGCAACAAGAGCAAAACTCCATCTCAAAAAAAAAAAAAAAACAAAATTACTGAGTTGCTCACCAGGTGATTTGGGAAGGTCAATTCTAAATAAAGTCCAACACTCCCGATTATGGGATAGAATGTGGTTTAGCAGAGTAGTTACAAGTAGCCTTTGGTGCCAGATTAAACTGAATCTAACCTTTATCATCTATTAGAAATGTGACTTGGAGAAGTAACACCTGTTCTCTGCTTCAGTTTTCTTATCTGTAAAACAGAGTAATAAGGAAAAACAATCCTTGTGGTGGTGAGAAAATCAATTTTAGATACTCTATAGAAAAAGTTGCAACAGGTCAAAGTATAAGACGACCACCATTTCTTCCCATCTATCCAACCATGGGAACGGAAGTGCAGGCATCCAACTCTCCTTCTGTGTTCTAAAAATAACTGGTAAAAACAAACCATTGACAATGAAAGCTCAGAAGGGAAAACTGTGAAATATCTACAAATCAGGAGGAGGCAAAATGATAGGAGTGGAGTCATTGTTCCTTGAAGTTGCACTGACACATAGTACTTTGAACAAAACTGAAAAAACATCTTTTGCCTGTGTCAAAAATGCAGGGCATGGTTAATTGAGATGATGGGAGGCTAAAGTGATCACACACACACAGGCACACACACACAAACATGCACACACATACATTCCTTTGGACCTGGCACTAACACCAAAAGGCATGAAATTTGCACAGCACCAAATGGTAGTGAGGAGTCTGAGACCGGGTCATTTATTAAAGAAGTGGCAAATCACAGATACAGAGAAGAGAGGAACACCACATGAAAAAGAGATCTCACCTCATGGCACCTCAGCCCTTCTCCCCTAAATCACACACCACTAAACCTCACCTGGTCTGAGAACACCACTCCAACCATTTCTAGTATATAAATACTTTTACCAGAATTCAAAGTGTATTTGCCTCAGAGAAAGGTGCATGAGATGGACAACAGTTAGAGAACCTATTCATGCAGATGGAAAAGTCTACAAAACCTCTGTGTAGACTTTGGAACTTGGAGGAACATGTACTTTTAGAACCCTGAATGCAGATGGAGATAAAGTGAGGACATTTCCTCAACTTCTCCCCTGTGGTTGAAGAAAAGCCTACCATTAGACATTCCTGTAAAGTGTTTAGCATTACCCCCGGCACAGAGCTTAAATGTATTAAATGAACGATGGGTAGTAAATCAGGATCTACAGAATTTCTTACTCCAAAACTTTGAAGTAAGATCATAGACCCAGATATAGAAAGTCCAGGGACCTTGTCTGTCCTCTACCTATTTGCAGTTTTTCCTTTGGAAGCCAAAGCCCTTGAGAACTAAGGTCAGAGCTGACTTTGCAAGCAGCATCACCTCTGAGGCATCACAAGCCTCAGGGTCCCTCATAAGCCTCTAATTCAAGGTTTCATCCATGGCAAGAGAAACTGTTACCTGGAAGGGAGAAGTGAGAAAGACAGCCTTGCTATGGATCAGCAGATTTGATGGCTTCATGTGTGGCAAGTTTGTTGACCTCAGCACTATTGACATGTTGGACCAGAAATTATTTATTGCGGGTGCTGTCCTGCACATCATAGAACATTTAGCCACCTCCCTGGCCTCTATCCACTACATGCCAGTAGTATCTATTCTCCATTGTGACAAACAAAAGCATTTCCAAACATTGCCAAATGTCCCTGTTGACATAATCTCTCCCAGTTGAAAAGCAGTTTCCCTGTCACAGGAAACTCATCTCAAACTGAGTGCAGTACAAAAGGAGCTAATTGGTTTATATGATGAAAAAGTTTAGGCCTATAACCTGCCTCAAGAACAGCTGGATCCAGACGCTTACATGATATGACTTAGACTGTGTTCCTCTCCCTCTTCCTAAACCCTTTAGTGTTAGCTCCATTTTCATGCAGACTATCTTGATAAGATTATTGCCAAAAATTCTAAAATTGCATCTTTCGTTTTAGAAATTAAAAAAAAAATCCTCCTTCAAGCTGGGCACAGTCATCCCAGCCACTTGGGAGGCTGAGGTGGGGAGATCGCTTGAGCCTGGGAGGCTGAGCTGAACCTCCAAGTGAGCTATGATCATGCCACTGCACTCTAGCCTGGGCAAGAGAATGAAACCCTGTCTCTGGAAGAAAAAAATCTCAATTCTTCAATAAGAACATTTCAGTCTAATTTGAGTCTCCAGCCCATGCTTGAACTGGTCATTGTAATAGTTACATGGCATATGCTAATATGGCTTGGGTCTGGGTTATGAGCCTTCCCTAAAGGGGTGTGAGGATAGTCTTTCCCAAACCCGTGAATCGAGAATAAGGGTGGGGTGTCTTTCTAAAGTTAACTTGGATCCAGCACTACCAAAAGGTGGGGATGGGGAGTGAAGACTGGATACAAAAACTAAGGTTGGCCTCTGCAGGTGACCTTTCCTCAGGATGCATCTGGCTTGCATTCCTTTCATGCTAAAAAGGAGGCAAGGCTGGCTTCTCAAGCTTCACCCAGACCCCAGGCCCCCTCACTAAGAAATATTAGTCACAAAGTCTTGGAGAATCAATAACACTGAGGAATTGAGACAGCACATAATTCATCCCCTTGGAAACTTTTCAAAAATATTATCTTGCTGATGCAGGGGAGGATTTCTTTACCTACTATAAATTAGGGGAAAAAAAGAAAAAAAAGACAGAGGAAAAATATCTGAGCTGCCTGACAATTATCCTCAGTGTGCATCACTCACATTGCAATCACACCCACATGCTGTGCCAGCACTCCAGCTACCATAGGCACGCACGCGCCCAGCACCCTCAGCCACCCTCTCACACACCTACCCCCTCAGAGTCGGCCCACCAGGCTGACAATCACACTGGCAACTCAGCGCCACAAAGCCTTCTTCTCCCACACCCCGCCATTTCCTAGGTTACCAGCTCCCCAGTGCCGAAGGGGCTGCAGAAACAGGAAGGAAATGCCCCACAGACATGCAGCAAACCCAGCTGCACAGCAACCGTGGTTTTGGCAGGTGGAGAAATCCTTCTAACAAACCTTCCCAGAGGGTTAGCTGCAGGTGAAGATCCTGCCCCTGGTAATTACTTTCAGTCCCCTTTCCAAAGTATGAGATGCCAGAGGCATTGACTAGAGTTCAGTAACCAGTTTGGGTCCCATAAGCATGGGCCATGCTTGCTTGTGCCTGAGCTAAAAGACAAACTGAATGCAGGCATTACTGGGAGAGATGAGCAGCGTATGAGGAGGAGGAGAATGGAGACAGTGCCAGGAATTCCAAAGAGCAGTCCTCCCCCAGGGAGCTGGGTGCCAGGCTCTGTGGGACGGGTAAGAGACATAAATAGCATTCTCCTAGATCCCTGTGGGGCTGGTAGTGGGTGGGCAGCTGGAACCCTCTGTGACCCAGTTAGAAGAAAGCTTTCTGGGGCTGGGACCTGGCCTTGTGTACAATGAATAGAATAATTGTGAGATATTATTTCCTCAACTGTAAAATGATGATAGCAGTATTTAATTTCTCCCTCAGAGTAGTGTTGTGAGGATTCAATGAAGTAATATACACAGAGTGCATTGGGTAGTGCCTGGCTTAGAGTAAAAACTCAATAAATATTAGCTAATAATAAGTTGCATGGTATACAGAAAAGAATACATACCTCCATTCAAAACCTATTTCTGGCACTTACTTTCCTTACCCAACCTGTAACACATTCTCTGAGCTTCAATTTCCTCAGCTGTCAAATATTTATTTCATGAGGTTTCTATGAAAATGTATCATGCAATCTATGTGAAATTTCCTTAGTTCTATGCCTCATAATATTTCATAGGTAGCTAGTAATATTGTCATTATCATCAACACTACCATCAACCTTTGTACTTTTTCCCTAACAAATCATTATTACATTCAGCATCTTTCCTTGATACAATCCTATGTAGTATGTAGATATATAGGACAGGCTTTACCTCCATTTTCCATATTAGAAAATTGAGTCCCAGATCCAATAGTTTGTCTATATCAAAACAAATAGGAAGGGGAAGTTGGGATACATGTAGTTTTTGGAATCCTAAGATGATGTTCAGTATATATTGCCACTATACCTGCAAAGTAGAATTGAGGCCACCAAATCCATGACAGTAATGGCAGCTGCTGTTTGTTGAATGTCTACCAGGCTACAGGTCCTGTTCCAGACACTCTCTAGGCTAGAAAAGAATAAGCACAGATGGATCCTGGGAAATTCTGTTTCAGCCAACCGTTGTAGGTCCCCTACAATCTGTTTTAGGTGTGCATCTCTCTAAATTTCACTTTTATACAAACTGCATGCTTTCTTCCATCTAATTCACATATGCACCTTCTTATGTGCTATTCAGAAGAGTTAATTTCTGCATAGCCTTCCAGAGCTTTTCTCTTGCCTCCTCCGCTCTCCTCCCAGTCTTAAAAAAGACTCTCTCAACCTCACAGCCAGCTGGGTGAGTCATGGGGGAGGAGGCCAGCTTCCTCGTCTCTCCCCCAAACAAGGACCCATTTTATTTTGACTTTGCTATCCCATGCACTGGTACATTAGCAGAAAAGGGAGGTTATCCTGGGAAGATCACAGCAGCAGGAACACTGGTCCCTATTCATGCATCATGCAGGTTCCAAACCTCTCCAAGTTCTAAAATCTCCATCTCTGTCTCTCGGTAACATTTCACCTGATGTGCAATTCTAGATTATTTTGCCATTCAAAAGTTCTTCATTCTTCTTGGTAAGAACACTGCTCATTAAATGGTCTCTTTGGATATTAATGTGGGTGTCAAAATGTGGGTTTGTTTGATGAGTGTCCTAACACATAGTGATTTCTAAAGCATTTAAAAAGAAAATAAAAAATGGTTGGGTATCAGCTTGTTTTATTAGCTTAACTGTACTGGCCTGGGAAGAAAAATCCTTAAAGTGTCGTACTTGACAAGAAAAGGGAAATTCAGAGAGAGACTTCAAAGGTGCAGAAATGATACTAAGGGCTGATACTGCTCATCTGACATAGATATAAAATGAGTCGTATTTATCAAGGCTTTTATAGAAGGAATGAGAGATGGGTATAGATCCCTACACCAGAATCAAGCAGTGAAAGGTTGTTATTTGCTTAAATTCTATGTTTCACAAATTGGAAAAGTAGTACTCATTTTGAAGGGCATTATCCATTAGTCTCCTACAGAGAGACTAGTCTCCTCTGGTCTCTGACCAGAGTTTAAGAATGAACCTTTTCAGTGGTCAGAAAAATGTAGTTTTTTAAAAATGGTTTCAGAACCAACTCCTTACAATTTCTTTCTTCTATTTGACTCATACCTTGACCTGGAAATCTCCTCAAACTCCCAAGCTAATGCTGCCTGTTGGCTTTCCTCATTTGGAATTAATAATAACCAGAGAATGCTTCTAGCCTCTTAGAGTTACAAGAAGTGAAGACCTGTGTATGACACATGGTTAGGTGCTTGTGGTTCAAGTTCTACCAAAAAGTGGTCAGGTGACCATGAGCAAACCACTTTCACTCTCTGGGATACAAGGGTCTCATTCATAAGAAAAGGTTATTGACTATAGTAGATTCTGTCAGCTGAAATAGCTACAGAAATACACAAAGGTAATAAACAGAAGACTTTTAGGACAAACTGAGAATCAAGGCTCTAAAATTAGGGGAGTCGGTAACCCTCTTCAACCGAACAGCAACTTTACTGATTAACTTCATCAATAGATGGAAGTTACAACTTCACTCATTCATTTATTTGGTAAACGCTTGGTGGGAATTTGCTGTGTTCCAGGCACTGCTCTAAGCATAGGGCAGAATAAGACAAAAGTCTCCACCCTTTTAGAGTTTATATTCTGATACAGGAGACAGACAATAAACAGGTAAACTTTAAAAATATAATTTTAGCTAGGAATAAGTGCTGTGAAAACAATAAAGATCTCAGTTGACTGCCATATAAAGAAAAAATCTATGAAAAAGTCACACAATTCAGGCAAGTTCAGGGTCTTCCTTCTAAACTCTATCATCTCCATCTATGAAATAGGAATAGATTCCAGATAGAGGAAAATAAGCATGCTTGATATAGCTGCTTTATGAGAAACTAAGAGAATAACACACAGAAACTTGAACTGTGATAAATAAGACAAAGAAAAAGCTGGACTTGCTCTAGAGTAGATGCTGATACAATATTTAACCCTGCATTGAACTAGGACTCTCAAGGGGAAGACAGTGTTTATCCAACGAGTAGTGCCAGCAGGCTTTCTGCAGTAAGCACGTACAAATATCTCCTAAGGAAGAGCACCCTCAGTTTATATACTCAGGCTTTCACCTATTAAGTTCAACCAAATTTGATCTGTTTGCCTTCAGTTATAATTATAAGTCAACACTAAAAAGACAGAATAAGGAAGCAACAAGATACTATCAAAAGTGATCAGGCAGATGTTAAAAAAAAAACTGGTCGGATGGATTTCAATCTTTAATTATTCAGATGATGAGCTACATTATGCAGACCAATTATCTGCTGACATAATAGATAAAAATTAGGTTGAAATTCTCTTTAAACCATTTTTTTAAATTGAAAATATAAAAATATTTATAGAACCAAAATCGAAGCCAGTACTTTTCAGATTGTAGTCCATCTATGTCTGGAGGACCCTGACACCAACTTGGGGGTGTATGAGGTCAAAACTATTTTCATAAGAATACTGAAATGTTACTTGCCTTTTTCACTGGGCTGACATTTGCACTTTTGGTGCAGAATAAATTAAAGGGGAGGAGGGCTTAAAAACTGTAGGTACCCTGGCCCAAGTTAAGACGATAGCCCAAATTGTAATAGTGGTCAGCGTATTCTACCACGGACTCACAGAACAAAAGTGGAGGAAGGGAGTTTCACTTAAGAATATCTTTAATTGAGTAGTAAAAATAATTTTAAAAACATTGGCCACTGAGTACATATCTTTTTAATACTTTGTGGGATGAAATGGGCAGAAACAAAGCATTTTCAGTGGAACCAAAACTAATGTTTGTCTTGAGGAAAAGTCCACGTGCCTTTTGACCTGTGAGCTCTACTAGCCACGTTTTGTGTGGTTCTCCATTTTTAATTGAAAGAGCGGACAGAAAAACTTTAGTTATTCATATTTGGGTATTTTCCAATTTTCTTCTTAAAAATGAATAAAGAAAGCAAGACTGTCCCTTCAAGGAAAACAAGTGACAGTATTTTTTGCCAATGATAAAATTTGAGCTTTGAGCAAAAAATAAGATAAAATTTTGGAAAACTTATATCTGCCTCCATGAGCTTGACAGTCGTCCCATACATACGTTTCTGAGAAAATTGGTGGTGATATTAACAAATGTAATTTTTAAAAATCAATAAACTCTCTAATTTTGTTTAGCAGTTTAGGGTTTACAGAGAAATTGAGCAGGTAGTATAGAGTGCTACCATATATTCCCTCCTCCACCCCCAGCTTTCTGTATTATTAACATGTTGGACTAGTGTGTTGCATTTGTTCAATATGAATCAATATTGATACACTGTTATTAAGTAAATTCCATAGTGTATATAAGGGTTGTTTGTGTGTGTCATTCTATGTGTTTAGACAAATAGAAAATGTTATGTGTCTGTGCTACATTATCCCACAGAAGAATTTCAGGGACATAAAAATTCCTGTGTTTCACCTAATCTCTCTCTGCATCTCTCCAAACTCCTGATCATTTTATTGTCTGTAGCTTTGCCTTTTCCAGATCATATGGAATCATACAGGATGTTGCCTTTTCAGACCAGCATCTTTCACTTAGCAATACGCTCTTAAGTTTCCTCTGTGTCTTTGCATGGATTGGTGGCTCATTTTTTTTTTATCACTGAATAATATTCCATTACCTAGATGTACCACAGTTTATCCATTCATCTATGGAATAACATCTTGGTTGCTTCCAATTTTTTAGCAAATACGAATAAAGCTGCTATAAAGCAGCTATATTTGTACACAGGTTTTGGTGTGGACATGCTTTCATTTCACTTGGGTAAGTATCTTGAAGCACAATTGCTAGCATGTATGCTGAGATTAAATTTAGCACTCCAAGAAACTGCCAGACTCTCCTCCAAAGCAATTGCACCGTTGTGCATTCCCACTAATACATGAATGTGCATTCCTGTTACTCCACATCCTATCCAGCATGTAGTGATGTATGGTTTTTGGATTTAAGTCATTCTAATAGGCATTAGTATCTCTTTGTTGTTTTAATTTGCAATCCCCTAATTGTATGTGATGCTGAGCATCTTTTGAAATGTTTATTTGGTGAGGTATCTTGCTCAGATCTTTTGCCCATTTTGTAGTTGAGGTATTTTATGTGTATTATTACTAATATTTAGTTTTAAGAGATCTTTGTATATTTTAAAAAATCCTCTATCAGTTATATGTTTTGCAAATATTTTCTCCCAGTCTGTAGTTTGTCTTTTTCATTCTCTTAACAGTGTTTTTTGCATCACAGAAGTTTTAAATTTTAATGAAGTCCAATTTATTAATTTTCTTTCAGGGACCATGCTTTTGGTGTCCTATCTAAAAATTCATTGCCAAACCCAAGGTCACCAAGAGTTTCTTATTTATCTTCTAGAAATTTTATAGTTTTGTATTTATATAATCTATTTTGAGTTGACTTTCATAAAAGATAGAAATCTGGATCTTAATTCACTGTTTTGGAGTGGATGTCCAGTTGTTCCAGTACCATTTGTGTACGTGGATTTCTGAATTATCTGTTCTGTTCCATTGATTTATTCATCTATTTTTCCCTATCACCACTTCACTAGAATATTGTGACTTTATAATAAGTCTTGAAGTCAGTGTCAGTTTTCCAAATTTATTCATTTTCTTCAGAATTATGTTGTTATTTGAGTCCTTGCCTTTTCATATAGATATAAATTATTCCTTTACAATCAGTTTGTCAGTATTCACAAAATAACTTTCTAAAATTTTGATTGGAATTGCACTGAATCTTCAGCTCAAGTTGGGAAGAATTTACATCTTAAAGAATTTTGAGGCCGGGCGCGGTGGCTCAAGCCTGTAATCCCAGCACTTTGGGAGGCCGAGACGGTCGGATCACGAGGTCAGGAGATCACGACCATCCTGGCTAACACGACAAAACCCCGTCGCTACTAAAAAATACAAAAAACTAGCCGGGCAAGGTGGCAGGCGCCTGTAGTCCCAGCTACTCGGGAGGCTGAGGCAGGAGAATGGTGTAAACCCGGGAGGCGGAGCTTGCAGTGAGCTGAGATCCGGCCACTGCACTCCAGCCCGGGCGACAGAGCGAGACTCCGTCTCAAAAAAAAAAAAAAAGAATTTTGAGCCTTCCTTTCTGCAAATATGAAATACATCTCAATTTATTTATATATTCCTTGATTTTCATCAGTTTTCTGGTTTTCCTCATGTAGATCCTATACATATTTTGTTAGATTTTTGCTTAAGTATCACTCTGTTTCTCTCTCACTCATAAAAATGTCATGGCATTGTGTTTTAATTTCAAATTCTAGTTGTTAATTTTAGATACATAGAAAAACAATTGACTTTTGTATATTAAGATTGTATCTTGCAAAACTACTATAATTGCTTACTAATTCCAGGAGTTTTCTTGTCACTGTGTTGGGTTTTTCTGCATAATCATGTGATCTCATATATACATGTATTTCTATGTATGAAATGAAACTCTTTAAAAATGTGTGTGTGTGTATCTATATAGATACACACACACACACACACACACACACACTTTTTTTTTTCTTGGGGTGACAGCTTTATTTCTTATTTTCTATTATGTGTACCTTTTCTTGTCTTATGGCCTTAGCTAGGACTTCTAGTATGATGTTCAATGTGAGTGATCACAGTACCTTGTTTCTGATTTTAGTGGGAAAGCATCTAGTTTCTCATCATTAAGTATTTAGCAAGTTGAGAAAATTCTACTTCTATTCCTAGTTGGCTGAGAGTTTAATCATGAGTATGCACTGGATTTTGTCAAATGCTTTTACTGTATCTGTTGATGTGATCATATGATTTTTCTCCTTTAGCCTATCAATGTGACATTAATTGAGTTTTGAATGTTGAACCAGCTTGGCATACCTGGAATAAATCCCACTGGTCATGGTATATAATTTTCTTTATACTTGTTGCATTCAATTTCCTGATATGTTGTTGAAGATTTTTATATTGATGTTCATGATAGATATTTGTCTATAGTTTTCCTTTTCTGTAATGTCTTTAACTGATTTTTTTATTAGGGTAATGTTGGCCTCATAGAATCTGTGAAAAAGTGCTCTCCCTGCTTCTATTTCCTAGAGGAGATTGTAGCAAATTGGTATCTTTTATTTCCAAAATGGTTGGTAGAATTCAGTAAAACCATCTGTGTTTGGCACTTTTTTTAAAAGAAGGTTAATGATTTTTTTCTTTTTTTAATGTATATATATACATAGGGTTACTCATGTAATGTGTGTCTTTTCGCATGAGTTTTGATAGTCTATCTTTCAAGGAATTGGCATATGTCATCTAAGTTAGCAAATTTGTGGGAATGGAGTTGGTTATAATGTTCCATTTTTTAATAATTTTAATGTCCTTGGGATTGGTAGTAATGGATTCTCCATCATTTCTGATATAAGTAATTTGTGTCTTCCTTTTCTCTTTGTTAACATGGCTAGGGGTTATTAAATCTACTGAACTTTTGCTTTCAATTTTCTTTCTTTAAATTTCATTTATTTCTGCTCTAATTGCTATTATTTATTTTCTTCTGCTTGCTTTCAGTTTATGTTGCTCTTAACATATTTAAAAAATATTTTTTGTTATGGGATGACTGTGTGCCCTCAAAATTCATATGCTCATAGTACTTGGAAAGGAAGCCTTTGAGAGGCAATTAGGTTATGAAGGTAGGGATTCCATGATAGGATTAGTACTCTTATAAGAAAAGATATGGGGAGTTTGCTTCCTTGCTCTCTGCATTATGTGAGGATACAACAAGAATTTTACAATCTGCAAAGAAAAAAGACCTCACCAGATGCCGGATTTGCCAGCACCCTAATCTTAGACTTCCCAGCCTTGGGAACTGCAAGAAATACATTTATATTGTTTAAGCCACCCAGTCTATGGTATTCTGTTATAGCAGCTTGAAATGACTAAGACAATTGTATAAACATTTGGAATAGCTTCAAAACCGAATGAATCAATATTTTCCAAATTACTAACACATTAAGTTATAAAATGCATATGTACAAAATGCATTGGTAAAATATGCATTCAAAAAGCAAGATATATTTAATGTAATTGAATATAAAAATTCATTGATATGCTTTAAAATTTCACATTACCATTAACCTTTAAAAAGCTACCACTCTACAAGTTTTGGTGTAATATTAGAGGAGAATATCCACTACCATCCAAAGAGTCTATTAAGATATTCCTTTTTCAGGATGAGTTTGCGTCCTTTGTAGGGACATGTATGCAGCTGGAAACCATCATTCTTAGCAAACTATCACAAGAAGAGAAAACCAAACACCGCATGTTCTCACTCATAGGTGGGAACTGAAAAATGACATCACTTGGACTCGGGAAGGGCAACATCACACACTGGGGCCTATCATGGGGAGGGGGGAGGGGCGAGGGATTGCATTGGGGAGTTATACCTGATATAAATGATGAATTGATGGGTGCTGACGAGTTGATGGGTGCAGCACACCAACATGGCACAAGTATACATATGTAACAAACCTGCACGTTATGCACATGTACCCTAGAACTTAAAGTATAATAAAAATAAAAAAGAATAAAAAAAGAAAGATATTCCTTTTTCTCCCAACTGTGTATTTATATAATACCAACTTTTCTTCATATACTTCAACCAAAACAATAAATCACAGCAAATTGAATGCAAACAAATAAAAATTTAACTAGCTTCCATTAAACTAGACTTTCAAGAGAACTACAGAAATGTAATATTAATATCACACTTTTTTAAATTTTGGAAATTTAGTTGTTTTTCATATGTTATTTTATGAAATGTGAAATGTAGTGTCAATACTACAAATTAGTGTTGACATGTGATTAATCTATTTTTGATAAATTAATGTATTTTTAATTTATCAGTTTTAAGTTCTAATATGAAAAATAAAAATAGATATAATTTTTAAAGGTCTTTGAGGATCCCAGTAATTTTAAAGATTATAAAGGAATCCTAGGATAAAAAATTTAAGAATGGATTAGTTAAGTCAGAGGTTGGCAAATATTTCCCATAAAGAGCTAGATAGTAAATAATTCAGGTTTTGTTGGCCAGTCTATGTCACAATTACTCAACACCATCATTGTAAAAGCAACTATAAATAACGTGTAAATAAAGGTGCATGCCTGTGCCCTAATAAAACTTCATTTAAATATTGAGTAGTTTATCCACCATTGACCAAAGAAAAAGCAGAAATACAACAGTTTAGCCAAGAATTGTCTAAACCTTTTTCCCCAAAGGTATTTGCAAAATGGGTAAAACTGATCTCTTTTGACTGCCTAGTGAGCCCTGAAGTTCAGAAGTCAATGCCCAGGGTCCTTGGTAAGGAGGAATTTTAAATGGAGATCCTCTCCCCCAGTAAAACAGAGAAATCAGAAAGAAATACATTAAAGATAAAACTAAACCAAAACTAACTCTTACCCCTCCTTCATCCTTGAGATTTTGCTATGAAAATGTCTTTGGTGTTGAAGACAATGGTAGGATATAGAGGAATGGATGGAACAGTCCCTGAAATAAGTCATAACCACAAGCTGGTTCCCATGAGGATTTGCAGCCCAAATTTACACATTAGTGATTAAACACACACACACACACACACACACAAAGACACAATTGAGGGTAAAACCCTCATGGGCTGGTAATATCTTTAAACTCCTTTCCAAAGGAAGGAGGTAAGAATATCAGTTATGGCATGAGACTGTTACTTGTTTCACTCGCTCTCTTGCCTCAACTTGATTAGGAGATAGTTGCTGGCCAACACCTTGAAGGAACATTATGATTAATGAAAATTATATCCCTGGTAGTAGTGTGCCAGGCCACCACTGCCAAGTGAGAGCTGATTCTTTACATCTCTTCTCAACTCAGCATTCAGAGAGTTGATATTGGTATCTTGAAATTGGTTATGGTGGGAGTATTTACACTATAGAAAGTGGCAAACACTACGAATTAGAGTTCCCCTCCCCAAAGTGTGCTATGTCTTTCACCCTAGGGTACAAAATAGTAGCTCCCTCTTTTAATATGAAAGCCAGATACCAGAGAGCTCAAACAGATCTGAATGGTCTGTGAATGAACTAACAAAGACATCTTATGTTCTGCCTCAGATTCATTCAGTTCTCTTAGCCTCACTTCATTTCACTTAGGTGTGGGCACTTGTTTCTCCTGTCACCACTACCATGACCACTCCTCTCCTCTCCTTGCTGAATGGCTTGAGTTTGTCACCTAAGCCCTCATTGTCCTCCTAACTCCCAATAAATTTTAGCTTAAGCACTATTTTCTCTGAAAGACAGATGAAGATCCATATATATATATATATATATATATATATATGGTTAAGGTAAAGTTTATTGCTAATTAGTATATATAGTATATAATAGTATATATAATTCACATATATTACATAGTAGTATATATTATATATAATTAGCATATATAATTCATATCTATTATATATATTAGTGTATATATATACACACACACACATCTACATGTTGAAGATGCAGGCAATAGGATTTAATGTTGGATTAAAAGTGGGCTATCATAAACAAGTATGCGAGCATGTCTTTTGTGGGAACATGGATGGAGTTGGAGGATATTATCCTAGCAAACTTATGCAGTAACAGAAAACCAAATACCACATGTTCTCACCTGTAAGTGGGAGCTAAATGATGAGAATTCATATACACAAAAAAAGGGAACAACAGACACAGGGGTCTACTTGAGGATGGAGGGTGGGAGGAGGGAGAGAAGCAGAAAAAAATAATAGGTTCTAGGCTTAATATCTGGGTTATGAAATACTCTGTACAAGACAAAAATTTACCCATCACACAAGTTTACCTATATAACAAACCTGCATACGTACCCCAGAACCTAAAATAAAAATTACAAAAAAAAAAAAAAAGGGTGGGCTATACAGGAAAAGTAAAAAGCAGCTCAAATCTGATTTTGTCCTGAACAATAGCAGTGCAATTCACTGAGAGATAAAAGACAAAGTAAAAAATAATAAAGGAAAAATTTTGAGTTCAGCACTGATCATAAATTTGAGATGCCTACTAAGAAGGCCAAGTACCTCCATCATGTCAGTGGTTTGATTACAATTCGGGGGGAGGTATTTAGTTAGAAATAAGAATTTGGAAATAACCAACAATTTTTTTGTATTAACTAGGCCATTTGAAACATTACTCCATTCCTATTGACTAACAGATTCCACCTTTTCAAGTAGATTTCTTTATATTTTCTTTTTTTTTTCTTTTTTTTTTTTATTTTTTATTTTTTTTATTA
>NW_012114622.1:3272571-3315314 GCF_000951035.1 Colobus angolensis palliatus
GCTAATATCCAGAATCTACAAAGAACTCAAACAAATATACAAGAAAAAAACAAACAACCCCATCAAAAAGTGGGCAAAGGATATGATTTCTTTATATTTTCTACTGGTTCGGTAACTCTGAATCTGGGCAAGTTGCCTGGAGAAGTTGATCCTTGAGCTTCAGTTGAAAGCGTAGACGTGTATTTGGCAGATAGTTTTTATCCATGTGGTTAGAATGATTTCAATAAGGTCTAAAAAGGAAAGTGAATCTTGCACACTAAACCCTGCCTGTCATTTCTCTCTTTGTACCTTGGGATGGTGATACTTAACAAAAATAAAAGACTAAACATTATTCCCAGAAGAGAAAACTAGAGAAAAAAATTGTTGCTCAGATAAATCAAAAAATATCTGGACAAGTCATCAGGTATTTTTATAGAGTAAGTGCTAGCAATGATAAAGAATTGGCTAAAATATATTTTATTCCCCAATCAGGGAGAGATTTGCTCTCAATAATGTAATATTTTGTGATATATATTATTTTTTATACAGCTAGCTGGGAAATTTTGTAGTAAATATGGTGCTACAATGAAAGTTATTCTTAGGAAGAAGAAATTATCTGTACTGCATTTACAAACCTGAACTAGGTTTTTTGTTTGCTTTTGTTTTTTTTTTTTTTAGACAGAGTCTTGCTCTGTCACCAGGCTGGAGTGCAGTGGCACGATCTCGGCTCACTGCAACCTCGACCTTCCAGGTTCAAGCGATTCGCCTGCCTCAGCCTCACAAGTAGCTGGGATTACAGGCATGCACTACCACGCTTGGCTAATTTTTTGTATTTTCAGTAGAGATGGGGTTTCACCATGTTAGCCAGGCTGGTCTTGAACTCCTGACCTGAAGTGATTCACCTGCCTCGGTCTCCCAAAGTGCTGGGATTACAGGCGTGAGCCACCGTGCCTGGCCTTTCTGAACTAGGTCTTGTACTTAACAGACATACATGGTTTCCTATATGACCACACCCTCTAATGAAAAAAGTGCTGCCACCTTAACATTTAACTTAGTGTACTGTGCTGGATTAAACTCAAAGAGATGCTTTATACTGGGAACTAATACATATTTTTGGCAGCAGTTTTATTTGTATGGGAAGAAACAGCAACTGAAAAGTATTAGCATCAACTGGGTGACTGTAACTATATCATGAAATCTCATTTCACAACACCAGAGTTATAACAGCAGGAGGCTAATTCTGCAATCACAATTTAGGCAAAGCTCTAACAATGCAAGCTGCTCCATTCCACACAAATGGGACTAGGAAGCTCTGGGAGGGATTTGGGGAAGAGAGAAGGGGTAGGCTGATTATTCCAACATCTTATAGAATAAAAAGTATTTCCTGAAAGTCAGAAGCAGTCATTAAAGTTTTAATTACAGAAAAAAAGAATGATTTCCCCGAAGAAATCACTCCTCTGTGTATTCAATACCAACAATTTAATATTCGTCTGTGTTCCCTATTTCTGTTACTACCTTCTAGGTTAACTTAATTAAGAGGATGGACACTGAAATTTGAGAAATGTAGATTTGAAAGCCACTTAGCTGCATGATCCTGGGCAACTTAGCCTTTCTAGTCCTCTGTTTTTCATTTGTAAAAGTGAGAAAATATTTTTATCTATTTCAGGTTGTTGAAAGGACCAAACAAGCTAATGCTTGTAAAAAAAACTACTACTAATGTGGTCATGGCACATAGTACATGGCACATATGATCTATAAAATATTATTATTGATAATGATAATATTTGTGTAGCTTATACAAGTCCCACTGAGTCTATTTTAAAAATGTCACTTCCTCTCTTTTTGTTTCTATTTTATCACCAAGACAACCATCACTTGACTGACCGTAGTAGCCTCTAGTCTCTAAGCTTTCCCCTTTCTGCTTTATTTTGCACACAAATACCAAATTAATCTATTCAAAAACCTTTATTGGGGCCACAGTGTTCACAGAAAAGAGTCTAAACTCTTTACTTTGGCACTCAAGGCCCCCTGACCACAACCTTCCACTGTAAATGTTCTATCCTTGCCATGCATTGAAATTCCAGCCAGACTGAACGACACAGCCAAGCTGAAGCTTGATTGTTTCAGTTTACCAGAATGGTCAAGAGGGAACAAAGCCAGATGAGGAGTGCAAGCCGCATCTAGAGGAGAATGCCAAGTTTTAAAACTAGAGAAAAGAAGCCAATTCTGTGGTCGGGCCAAGGACTAATTTGAGGATCAAAAATAAGAGATAAAGCCAAGAAGGTCCAGAGGTATTAAAAGCAATCAGAGAGGAATCAAACAACAAAGACAAGGAGGCAAGAGGATTTTGAACTTTTTATGTGAACAGGGCTAGAACTGATAAAAACATGTTTTCGTTTGGTTCTACCTTCTATATAAAGCTCAAATGTTACTTAAATAGGCTTGGGAAAATAGCACATTTCACAAAAAATTATCATTTGTAAAATTTAGCAAAAAAAAATTTAGCAATAAGTGTTCATCACAGTTCAATTTTGAAAAATGAAACTTGAAAACCCTTATGTAAGTAAAATTACTAGGAGGAAAATATTGAATGATTAATATTGGTGGTTATATTTTATATTAATTTGTATATGTATTTATATGTTATACATAATATGTATTATACCTGTTTATTACATAAATTGGCTAACATTTATACATATGTATTATCTTATATATGCTTATATATGTAATATATGCATATTTATATTATATATGTTTGTTTATATATATGCATATGCATACAAATATGTGTATCTATATGTATACATATAAATTCCCAGAATGGTATATCCTGAAATATTCACTGTAATCAAGAGTTGTATGGGATTACAGGCAATTCATTTTCTTTTTCCTTGTTCATAAGTATAAATTTTCTGAAGTGTGTTGAAACAATAACGGGTAAATCAGCTGCTGAAGCCATTTAATCGGTCAGCAAAAATTTAGTGGTTGATCACTACAAAGTTTCCAAGTACACAGTTTATATAACAGAATTAAAAAACAAACACACACACAGACTAAGGGCCTGGGTCCCTGCCCTAGATTTTGGTCACTGGGTATTTGCATTTCTCCTGTTAAGACCTTCACTCTGCTAAGAGCATCCAATTGACTAATCTTAGGTCATGTATCTTTGATTTGGCTCTCCAGAGGCCAAAAAATATATGAGAAACAGTTCAATATCATTGATCATTACAGAAATACAAATCAAAACCAAACTGAGATACCATCTCCCACCAATCAGAATGGCTATTAGAAAGTAAAAAAAAAAAAAAAGATGCTGGCGAGGTTGCAAGGAAAAGGGAATGCTTATGCACTGTTAGTGGGAGTGTAAATTAGTTTAACCGTTGTAGAAAGTATACTGATTCTTAAGTGTATATATATAAAACTTTGTTATAATATAACAAATAGTTATAAATACATGTGAGAGAATAAAAGACATTATGCTACCTACAAATTCAGATATACATCCTGCATGAGTATTAGCTTCTTTGAATATTGGTGCTCAATATGTTTTAGAGCACTTTTGTAGACATTGCTGCATTAGATTCTCAAGACGTATGTTTACGTATAAATGTGGAAGCCTAGATACGGAGATGTCAAGGAATTTTGTCAATATCACAAAGTGAAATTTCACAGCCAGCAGTGGAACTAGATAGAATGTAGATCTTCTTCCAAATAATACAGGGTCAAAGATAGTATATAGTACACTTAATTGCATGGAGATTTTTGTATTTTTTAAGCCAAATGACATTTTACATTATATATTGAGAATATTTTAATCTGTTTATAAATAATAATTAAACATTTTTAATGACACTAAGTTATCTGCTATAATTGAGCAATATCTCTGTCTTCTAACAAATAAAAGAAACCAAATCAAATGAACAGGAGGAAAACAGGAAGGGAAAGAGGGAAGAGGACAAAGAAGGAAAGAAGGGAGTTGGAGAAGGGGGGGAACCTGGTATTTTTCTTTCTTCTTTGCACATTTTCTTACAAAATACTACAATCTCCCAAATCCACTGCTAATATGACATTGGGGACTAATTAAAGTTATAAACCAAGAACTCATTAGAATGGATTGACAGGGTTTGGACTCAGGTGAATTGACAAACCAAAGAAAAACAATCAAAAACCATGTCTCCCCTGTTCCATTTAAAATGATTTATTCATTAAAGGATTCTAGATATGGATTAACCTTCTCTGATTTTTTTTTTTTTTGGTCCCTGCCTTGAACCCCAAATGTGCTTTGATAAATAGATCAAAAGCTATGCTGTTTCTAGCTGGTTTCACTTCTGTCTCTGTGTATTGGGCTATCATTCTGTTTTATTAGTTCTACTGTTTTATTACTCCTTTCAGTAATAATCTTTATTGAATTACAGCAATACCTATAGTATCTTCTAGAGTACAGAGAGCTCAGTGTTTTTCCCCATTTTCTCTAAAGAGTAGAAAATGCCAGGGAGAAAAACCTGAGCTAGGAGGAAAATCTGAAGCCAATTCTTTCAGTAACATTAAGACCAGCCTGAGGCTGTCTATGCTGTGAATGTGCTACGTGGGATCCCTGAAGTGGAGTTGGGTCCATAAATAAAAACAACAAGCAAAATTTTCTGGTTTTCTGCTTGATGACTTTCCATCTCATGATTGTATACATTCTACTCATCCTCTTGAGACCATTTCATATCTTACCCCCTGACCCCCAACCTATGCCCACATCAACCTCTCCTGCCTTTGAAGTCACATATTATCTGTTCTATTCATTTGGCACTATCCTCACATTGCCTTGCACTGATATTTATACTTTTCCATGAACATTTTCTGTCCTCCTATTCAGGCTATCAGTGTAATTAACAGCCCACCAGAAAGAAACACATCTTCTTAAGCTGACTTTTGTATAAGGCTGTGCTTCAGTGGTCCTCAGGATGACAATCATGACTTTGTCAGGTAAGGCTCACTTGTGTCTGTCTAAAACAATGTGCAGATAGATGATTCAAGTCATAAGTTTACGAAGACATAAACAGCACATAGAACAGCTGGTTATTCAGTAATTCAACAAGAGTTTATTGAATGCTTGCTCTGTACCAGGAACTGTTGACACAATTGTAGAAGATATGGCCCCTGTCCTGAAGGAACTCAGACTAACAGTAAATAAATGTTATGGCAGAGGATATGATCAAAGAACATTCTGAAACCAGACCCTAGAAGGAATTTACTATACTGTGACTTATTAATAGTATGCAGTAAGGTCCCAGTCTAGAATCCAGCATTCTTCTTAGCAAAGGGCTGTTGAAAAGCAAACCCTTAACCCAGAAAAGTTTTCATCTTGTTGAGGCATCCTCCTAGTTATGTTGAATTTTTTCTCTTGCCCTCATGTGATTCTCATCCCACACTGGGCTGCGCAGGTGTGTCACTTTCTTACATCAAGGCCCTTACTGAAATTACAGCAGTATCTTTTAACTGCATTAAAATTTCTAAAGTTGAGATTTTAAAAACCCTTTAAAAATCTTATTTTAAAATAAGCTTTGAAAGCTTTTGCTCATTAAATCACACAGTTGGTAAAATGCCTGACTTGCAAGGACCAGATTTTCTCTTTGTGTAGGTCTAGGTCTCTATGTCTCTCCCACAGCACAAGTGAACTGATTAGGAAGGAGTTTATCACCCCTAGTCTCAGAAAAAAATCATCTTTCTCCAGAAAATATGTATTGCTTTTTGTTTTTGAGGCAGGATCTCATTCTGCTGCCCGGGCTGGAGTGCACTGTGCCATCTTGGCTCACTGCAGATTTGACCTCCTAAGCCCAAGTGATCTTCCCAACCCAGCCTCATGAGTAGCCAGGACAACAGATGCATGCCACAATGCCCGGCTAATATTGTTTATTTCTTGTAGAGAGGAGGTCTCACTATGTAGTCCAGGCTTATTGTTGTTTCTTAATTTAAATAAAAAGAAAGGAAGGAAGGAATGAGGAAGAATGGAGAGCTGCAAGGAGGGGTAAAAATAATCAAAGAGCCTCTCATTTGGGTTTCTTTTCTATTCTGACATTTTCCAGTATCTTCTTCCCTCATTATTTCTATCAATGACAGATTAGTGTTTCTTAACCAGAATACTCTGGCAGTAACATGCGAGTTTTAAAATAGGTTATGGTGATTTTTGGCCTTTTTTCTGAAAAGAAGTTATCTTGTGAAGATATTTTTAAAAGAAAATTAAAAATCCAGCTATCATCCTAATCAGATCTTTAAATTGTTCTTTCATATATGCTCTCAGCTCTGTAAATGGGTTGTATAGACATAGGCAATGGCCTTCATGTAATCCAGATCAAGCCCAGCATCCTTCATGCTTTCTAGTGTTAGTCTCTAGAACTATTCTGGGATTGTAATTCCCTGAAACCACCAAGGGAAAATGCATCCTGGTGGATGTGTGGAGCCATACCCTCAACACTCATAGTTTGTCCCCATCTCTGCAATGAGGAGAAAATAGACTGCTGGCCTGTCCTATTTTTCCATCCCTAATATCTCTGTGCTTGAAAGGACAGGGAAGACTAAATAGATCCCTTGAAATTTGTGCTGAGCCCACAGTGTTGGCCAGCATAGAATGAAACAGATTTGTCTGACAGATGAGTGCAAATAAGAATGTGTGTTAAAGGTCCCTGGGCCAAGCTAACAGTATAAAATAGTATTATTTTAATAATTTACAACAATCATCATAGCATTTCACACCTGTGTGTCACTTCAAATTTTATAGTATCTTTAGTACATTATTACTTTTTAATTGTGCATGAGCCAAAATGAAGTTGTGGAAAGAACTGTGAAGCTAGTCAAACCCAGGTTCAAATTCCAGTATTGCCAATTATTAGCTGTGTGACTTTGTGGCAATCACTTAACCTCTCTGAGCCTTGGTTAATCATGGGGAAAATATCTAAGGCTCTTGTGAGGATTAAATGGTTAATATATGTAAAGTCTCTAGGCACATTACTGGGCAATGTGTCATATATGCTCACTCTAGCGTCCCTCGGGATTTAGCTTCAGGCAGGAAGAGGAGAATGGAGAATGAGGAAAGGTAGGAAAGAGTAGTGGGAGAAGAATATAAGCTAATCCAGCTAATAAAATATAATACTTTCATTAGCAGAGTGCTATCAGTGGTGAATGCTATGACTTTTTGCATATTGTCTAACTTACTCTTGTAGCAATCCTGTGAAATATTCTCAATTTGCATGTATGAACAGTGAGTGAAATTTAAGTAACTTGCCTAAAGTCACACAGATAAGCAGAGAAGACAGTGCTTAAATCCATATCCACCTGAACCAAAAATCCATGGTGATAACAATATTTCCACCCAGAATTTACCACATTCGTCTAAAATTCTACGGGCCATGGAAACACAGAGCTCTTCTAGTAGAAAGTTAAAATAAAACAAAATATTTTACTTTATACAGAAATATAAAGTAAGCAATTGTGCTTTTGTGTACATGGACTTATTCTAACAATTACAAGAAGCAGGGCTAATTTTCTCCATGCTATAGAAAAAATACAGAAGGTGATTGTAAATTAGCTCAACCTCACATACACAAGTGGTAAAGTTACGATTCGAACCCTAGGACTCTGACTCCAGACCAAGACTTTCCTCACAAACACATCACCTATCTAGAAAGGTGAGGCAGACCTGCTTCTAATGAAATAGGGTTGCCAATCATGGGAGGAATCTCAACTAGTTCATTGATTTCTCAGAAATCCCATCAGCATGACTTTATTCCTGTTTCCACTTACACACAATTGAACTATTGACTTCGATTGCATGAAAAGATCTCAGATAAGTAAATGTCCTCTGGCCAGCAAGGATCCTTGAAGAAGAGAAATACTCAATGTCTATAGCACCCATATGTTTAACTAAAATAGTATCAAAACCAATCATTTTTCAAATATTACAGAAGTATGTGTAATGTGTATATATGTTCACATGCATTCCAGGACTGAGAAGTAATGATATGGAAAGTGGAGAGTATTATTTCTCTAGAGAAAAAAAGAAAAACTTTCAGAGAGATATGCTTTATTCAAAGTTGCCAGTTTCGGCCGGGCGCGGTGGCTCAAGCCTGTAATCCCAGCACTTTGGGAGGCCGAGACGGGCGGATCACGAGGTCAGGAGATCGAGACCATCCTGGCTAACACTGTGAAACCCCGTCTCTACTAAAAAATACAAAAAACTAGCCGGGCAAGGTGGCAGGCGCCTGTAGTCCCAGCTGCTTGGGAGGCTGAGGCAGGAGAATGGCGTAAACCCGGGAGGCGGAGCCTGCAGTGAGCTGAGATCCGGCCACTGCACTCCAGGCCGGGCGACAGAGCAAGACTCCGTCTCAAAAAAAAAAAAACAAAGTTGCCAGTTTCAGGTGCCCTAGACACAGCCATCCCTGGACCAAGTTAAGACATTGGTCCCATCTCCCACCTTACATGTCCTCATACTCTTGTCAGCTTCTTTCCTTCCAGTGCCCATATTCTGCTGTCCCACGCAAGCATATTCATTCACCTTTCACCTACATAGGTATCTTTATGGATCACAGGAAGAATGCCTTTCCAAGACATCTGGGATCTTCCGTTTTCTAATTTTTGCCATTTCTGTTCTGCTCTCTGGTCCATACATTCTGCTAATGGACAGTACACACTGTCTTCCCTTTGCCCTCCAGATCCCTGGGTCTCTTTGTCCTTGGCCTCCTTACCCTCTAACCCAGGTGGCTACTCTGTGTGGCCTATTTCAACATGTGACTTTTCCCTTGGGTTTCTAATTAGTTTGGCCAGTGGAGAGCTCCATCAGAATACTGAAAGGAGTGGAGAGAAGTCTGGATTCCTGCTTCCTCCCCAGCAGGCATCTTTGTGCTGGCTCCATCTTTTAGTTGCAGGCTAAGGGGACTGATGGTTCCTATCAAGGGGTCCTGTCTCTACAAAGCTCTCCTTTAAACTCTGGAAACCACTTCTCCGTGTTTTTTTTAGTTAGGGTGATATAAGCTTCTCTGTTTTTACCTATTCTTGGGTACTATCTCTCATGATTTCACTTTATTCTCCACAAATGTTTGCTAATAGGTCTTTAATTACATCCTCTTTAACGTTTAATTATATCCTCTTTAACATACATTTTGAGTGTGTATCTATTTTCTGCTGATACCCTAACATATGTACTAATCAGCTTTTATATACTATCTTAAAAGTCTCAATCTGTCACTATTATTATACCAATAGCCCAAATAGAGACCCTCTAGGCTATTGCAACAATTACTCAGCTTATTTCTTGAGTCAACCCTTCCAGTTTATCATATACCCAGCAGCCAGAGCACCTTTTCTAAATTACAAATCTGACATTTTTTAAAGACTTTAGTGACATCCCATCTCCTCTAAGTTAAAATCCATGTATCTTAACATGCAAGGCCACTCATCTACTTTATATCTTCCTCTGTTTTCCACTCCTCCTGCCCTTAGTCTGAACTCCCCCACTCACTTACAAAGCAGACCCTGAAACAATGACTTGGGTGAATATAATGTATTTGGGAGATGATCCCAAGAGATGGGAGAAAGAAGGCTAGGAAAGCAAGAAAAGACAAAGTGCATTAAAAAGCCAGACAGCTGGAGTTCGGTTTTGCTGGTTCATTTCTGTAAAACTGTGGAGATTATGCTTTAGAATTTCCCTACCAATGAACCAAGGAGCTAAGGCATTAACCACCGATTCTTATCTCCCACTGGTTGAGAGTTGCTCCTGGGGTTAACTCTCCCATGCTTCCCAGCAACACCTTTCTGGAGTTGAGCAACTGTCCTGGTGCCAGAGAAAGTCTCCCAGCAGAGCAGCAGACTCAGGTGCTTCAGTTGAGAAATTGTGTACAAGAGTTTCAGATGAACTCAGAGATGAACTCAGGATATGGATTGGTACATTAACAGCATCTGCTGTACCCACTCTGCCTGCTATTCATGTCACAACATATCCTGTATGCTAGGTACGCCTAATCATTTCCTGTTTCATGCACTTTCACCTCTCGAAGAACATTTGCATTCCAGTCCTTCAACAGGGAAATTCTCTACTCCCACTTCTTTCGCATGCAACTCCCAAAGCCCAACTAAAACATTACCTAGAGCAATACTCCGGAGAGAACAACTTGTTTTATTCTGAGTTCCTAGATCATTTGTTTACATTTTATAATTTAGACACATAAATTATTAAACATATTTATATTCCCTACCATATTTAGTAAGAGCCTCAATTCTGTATCTGCAAAATTAAAATGACACAGTTTTCATAGTGTTAAAAAGTTAAATAAAACTGTGTGTATAGAGTGTCCAACACGATGTTTGGCCCATAATAGATGCTCCAAAACTTTTAATTCCCATTATTCTAACACTTTTCCATATTTTAATCTTTGATTCTCAAGTAACCAGCATAATCCCCAGCATATAATAAGCTCTCACACAATATGAATGTCTCAATAACATTAAATTACCATCACCGTAATCCACATAACAACTCTGTTATATAAGCAAGTCAGGGAACAACGGATCTTTAAAAACAACTTAAAATTTAAAACTATAGGAAAGCGAAAGTTTTGTATGACCAAAAAGAAAGCAATGTGTCATTAGCATTGTTGTCTCCACCATTATATTGGAGTATAGCTTAGAAACTCCTCTATGAAAAATTTCAAATAGCTGTAATAATGATAGGCAATTGGATCCCAGGAGTTCTGAAATGACCTGAACTTAGGTGAATAGTTTAAAATGATTTTTATAAAGCTCATAGTTCCAAGTACCTACTTCCCCCTTCTTCTGAGAATCAGTTTCAAGTGCAGTATGGCTTAACTAAAATGGTATACACTGTATAGCTCTTATTGAATTTCCTTTGCCCTAGGAGTAAGATGAATTGACATGCCCTTTGAAAAAACTAGGATTTCAAGAAAAAGGTTTCATTAGAAATAATAAGTAACTCAAGGGCCTTAAAACTTCTTAGAGAAGGAAAACCAAAAAAGCTTGGGGAAGACTGCAAGAGTCACTTTATTTTAAATGTCACACCAGTATTTTAAAAGTCATGGCAACCTGACCGCACTCTCAGTGTGGACTCTGAGGCCTCTGCTGTACTCACCTACTGGGAAATAAACTGAGATTCCCTGTAGCTCCCTGAGAAACAATTTGTTTTAGTGGAGAATATGAACTGGTTTTAGAAGGCCTTGGTCCTTATTAAATGAAAGAATTAATGACTGAAATAATGGCAGTAAGAAAATCATTCCTGGCCTCCATTTCTTTGCATATTTAAGGAGAAGGTTAGAGGATGATGCATATTCTCAATTCTAAAATTTAAATTTTTAAAAAAATTTTGGTGGATACATAGTAGGTGTACATATTTATGGGATACATTAGATGTTTTGATAAAGACATGCAAATGTGAAATAAGCACATCATGAGGAATGGAGTATCCATCCCCTCAAACATAGATCCATTGAGTTGCAAACAATCTAATTACACTCTAAGCTATTTAAAAATGTACAGTTAGTTATTATTGAATATAGTGACCCTCCTATGCTATCAAATAATAGGTGTTATTCAGTCTAACTACATTTTTATACCCATAAGTCAATCCCACCACCCTTTTAGTTCCCCACTACTCTTCCTAGCCTCTTGGTAACCATCCTTCTACTCTCCATGTCCATGAGTTCCCCTGTTTCAATTTTTAGATCCCACAAATTAAGTGAGAATATGCAATGTTTGTGTTTCTGTGCCTGGCTTATTTCACCTAATATAATGATCCATGTTATTGCAAATGACTGAATCTCTTTTTTATGGCTGAATAGTACTCCATTATGTACATGTACCAAATTTTCTTTATTCATTCATCTGTTGATGGACACTTCGTTGGCTATTTCAAATCTTGGCTATTGTGAACAGTACTATAACAAACACAGGAGTCCAGATATCTCTTCAATATACTGATTTCCTTCCCTGGTGTATATACCCAGATATAAGGTTGCTGAATCATATGGTAGCTCAATTTTTAGTTTTTTTGAGGAATCTCCAAACTGTTCTCCATAGTGGTTGTACTAATTTACATTCCCACCAACAATGTACAAGAATTCCTTTTTCTCTACATCTTTGCTAACTTTTGTCATTGCCTGCCTTTGGATATAAGCCATTTTAACTAAGATGAGATGATAGCTCACTGTAGTTTTGACTTGCATTTCTCTGATGATCAGTGATGCTGACCACCTTTTCATGTGCCTATTTCCCATTTGTATGTCTTCTTTTGAGAAATATCTATTCAAATCATTTGCCCATCTTTTGATCGTATCATCAAATGTTCTCCTATAGGGTTGTTTGAATTTCTTATATATTCTGGTTATTAATCTTTAGTCAGATGTGTAATTTACAAATTTTTTTTCCCAATCTGTGGGTTGTGTCTTCACTTTGTTGATTGCATCCTAAGCTGTGCAGCAGCTTTTTAACTTGATGTGATCCCATTTCTCCATTTTTTCTTTGGTTGTCCATGCTTATGGGTTGTTATTACTCAAGAAATTTTTGGTGTGTTCAGGCCAATGTTCTGGAGATTGTCCCCCACATTTTCTTGAAGTTGTTTCAGTTCTTAGGTTTGAAGTATTAGGTTTAAGGCCTTAATTCATTTTCATTTGATTTTTGTATATGGTGAGAGGTATGGGTCTAGTTTCATTCTTCAGCACCATTTATTGAAGAGACTTTCTTTTCCCTAGTGTATGTTCTTGGCAGTGTTGTCAAAAATGAGTTCACTGTAGGTGTGTGAATTTGTTTCTGGGTTCTATATTCTGTTCCTTTGGTCTATGTGTCTGTTTTAATGCCAGTATCATGCTGTTTTAGTTACTATAACTCTTAGTATAATTTTAAGTCAGGTAATGTGATTCCTCCAATTTTGTTCTTTTAGCTTAGCATAGCTCTGGCTATTCTGAGTCTTTTGCGGTTCCATGTAAATTTTAGGATTTTTTTTCTATTTTTGTGGTGAATGTCATTGGTATTTTGGTAGGAATTGCATCGAATCTGTAGATTGCTTTGGGTAGTATGGATATTTTAATAATATTCTTTCAATCCGTGGGCATGAAATATGTTCTTTTTTATGGTGTCTGCCAATTTTTTTCTTCAGTGTTTTATAGATTTTTTTTTAAATAGAGATATTTCACTTCTTTGGTTAATCCCTAGGTATTTCATTTTATTTGAGGCTATTACAAGTGGAAATACTTTTTTATATTTTAGATTGTTCACTATTGGCATATAGAAACTCTACTGATTTTTGTATATTAATTTTGTATACTATGACTTTACTGAATTTCTCAATTCTAATAGTTTCCTTGTAGAGTCTTTAGGTTTTTCCAAATGTAAGATCATATCATCTGCGAACAGGATAACTGGACTTCTTCCTTTCTATAATTGGTTGTCCTTTATATCTTTCTTTTGTGTGATTGCTCTAGCTAGGACTTTCAGTTCTACATTGAATAACAGTGGTAACAGTGAGCATCCTTGTCGCGTTCCAGATCTTAGAGGAAGAGCTTTCATTTTCCCCCCATTCAGTATGATACTAGCTGGGGTGTGTTATATATAGTTTTTATTATGTTGAGGTATGTTTCTTCTATCACCAGTTTTTGAGGATTTTTATCATGAAGGGATATTGAATTTTTCAAATGCTTTGTCTGCATCAATTGAAATAATCATATGGCTTTTATTCTTCATTTTGTTGACATGATATATCACATTAATTGATTTGCGTATGTTGAACCATCCTTGCATCCAAGGGATAAATCCAACTTGGTCATGATGAATGATCTAATATATTGTTGAATTCGGTTTGTTAGTATTTTGTTGAGGATTTTTGCATCAATAGTCAGAGACATTGGCCTATAGTTTTCTTTTATTAACGTCTGTTTTTCTGGTTTTGGTGTCAGGGTAACACTGGCCTCATAGAATGAGTTTGGAAGTATTCTCTGCTCCTCTATTTTCATAATAGTTTGAATAGGATTTGTATTATTTCTTGTTTGAAGGTTTGGTAGAATTCAGCAGGGAAGTCGTCAGATCCTGGGCTTTTCTTTTCCAGTAGACTTTTTATTATGGCTTCAGTCTCATTGCTTGTTATTGGTCTGTTCAGGTTTTGGATTTCTTCCTGGTTCAATCTTGGTAGGTTGTATGTTGCTAGGAATGTCAATTTCTCCCAGATTTTCCAATTTATTTGCATACAATTGCTCATAGTTGCCTCTAATGATGTTGAATTTCTGCAGTATTATTTGCAATGCCTCCTTTTTCATTTCTGATTTTATTTGTATCTTTTTTATAAGTAGTCTAGCTAATGGTTTGTCAATTTTGTTTAACGTTTCAAAAAAAAACCCACCTTCTTGTTTCATTGGATCTTTTTTCATTTCAGTTTCATTTATTTCTGCTCTGATCTTTATTATTTCTTTTACTAATTTTGGGTTTGATTTGCTCTTCCTTTTCTAGTTCTTTAAGATGCATCATTAGATTATTTGATGTTTTTCCTCTTTTTTGGTGTAGGCACTTATAAGCTTCTTAGTACTGCTTTTGCTGTATCTCATAGGTTTTTGTATGTTGTGTTTCCATTATGTTTCAAGAAATTTTCTGATTTCCTTCTTGATTTCTTCATTGACCCACGGGTCATTCAGGAGCATATTGTTTAATTTCCATGCATTTGTAGTCTGCAGCTCTTGGATGAAATGTTCTGTTTTATATTATATCGGTTTGGTCTATAGTACATATTAAGTCTGATGTTTCTTTTCTGATGCTCTGTCTCGAAGATCTGTCCAATGCTGAAAGTGGGGTGTTGAAGTTTCCAGCTATTACTGTATTGGGGCCTATTTTTCCCCTTTAGCTCTAATGATATTTCCTTTATATATATCTGTGTGCTCCAGTGTTGGGTGCATATTTAAAAGGGTTATATCCTCTTGCTGAATTGACCCCTTTATCATTATATAGTGACCTCTTTTGCGTCTTACAGTTTTCATCTTGAAACCTATTTTGTCTGATATAAGTATAGTGACCCCTGCTCTTTAGTTTCCATTGGCATGAAATATCTTTGTCCATTTTTTTTTTAGTCTAGGTGTGTCTTTATAGGTGAAGGTGTTTCTTGTAGGCAGCAGACAGTTTAGGTATTTTGACAGTTTAGGTATTTTGATTGGAGTCCATTTACGTTCAATGTTATGATTGATAAATAAGGACTTACTCCTGCCATTTTGTTGTTTGTTTTCTGCTTGTTTTGTAGTCTTCTCTTTCTATGTTCTTTCATTCCTGTCTTCCTCTAGTGAAGATGAGTTTCTCAGGTGACATGATTTAGCTTCTTGCTTTTTGTGTATCCATTGTATGATTTTGGTTTGAGATTATGAGATTTGCAAATACTATCTTATAACCCACTATCTTAACCTGACAACTTAATAATATTTGCATAAGCAAACAAGCAAAAAGAAAACTAGTAAGAACTCACGTGAACTTTGTCCTCTTGGTTTTTAATTTTTTCATCTAGACCTAGGCTTCAAGACCTAGACTATACTAGGTCTTGAAAAGTTATTATAGTTATTATTTTTGATTGGTTCATCATTTAGTCTTTCTGATTTGGATAAGAGTAGTTCACTTACCACAGTTACAGTGTTATAATATTCTGTGTTTTTGGTGTACTTACTATCACACCAGTAAGTTTTATACCTTCAGGTGATAATTAATGTCCTTTCCTTTCTGATTGAAGTACTTCCTTTAGCATTTCTTATAGGACAAGCCTGGTGTTGATGAAATCCCTCAGTTTTTGTTTGTCTAGGAAAGTCTTTATTTGTCCTTCATGTTTGAAGGATATTTTTACCTAAAATACTATTCTAGGGTAAAAATTTTTTCTTTCAGTATTTTAAATATGTCATGTCACTCTCTCCTGGCCTGTAAAGTTTCCACTGAAAAGTCTGCTGTCAGACATATTCAAGCTCCATTGTATGTTATTTCTTTTCTCTTACTGCTTTTAGAACTCTTTATTGTTGACCTTTGGGAGTTTGAGTATTAAATGCCTGTAGATAGTCTCCTTTGGGTTAAATATGCTTAGTGTTCTATAAGCTTCTTGTACTTGAATATTAATATCTTTCTCTAGGTTTGTGAAGTTCTATGTTATTATCCCATGGAATAATCTTTCTATCCCAATCTCTTTCTCTACCTCTTAAGGCCAGTAACTCTTAGATTTGCCCTTTTGAGGCTATTTTCTATATCCTGTAGGTGTGCTGTTTTTTTTTTTTTTTTTTTTTTTTTGGTCAGTTCTGTGTATTTTCAAATAGCCTATCTTTGAGCTCACTATTTCTTCTGCTTGATCCATTCTGCTATCAAATAACTCCAAGGATTCTTCAGTATGCCAATTGCATTCTTCAGCTCCAGAATGTCCACTTGATTCTTTTAAATTATTTCAATCTCCTTGTTAAATTTATCTGATAAAATTCTGAATCCCTTCTCTGTGTTATCTTGAATTTCCTCAACACAGCTATTTTGAGTTCTCTGCCTGAAAGGTCATGTGTCTGTTTATCCAGGATTGGTCCCTCATGCCTTACTTATTTGTGGAGTCCATGTTTTCCTGTATGGTGTTGATGCTAGTAGATATTCTTTGGTGTCTGGGCATGGAAGAGTTAGGTATTTATTACAGCATTCACTATCTGAGCTTATTTGTAGCTGCCCTTCTTGGGAATGTGTTCAAGATATTTAAAAATACTTAGGTATTGTGATCTAAACTGTTTCTGCACCCCAAGCTCAGTAACATCATTGTTCTTGCAGACTTATAGAGATACTGTCTTGATGGTCTCAGACAAGATAGTGGAAAATTCTCTAGATTGCCAGGTAGAGACTCTTGTTATCTTCCATTACTTTCTCCCAAACATACAGTCTCTCTCCTCTGTTCTGAGCCACCTAAAGCTGTGTGTGGAGTGACACAAGCACCCCTGTGTCCACCATGACTCTGATAGTACTGGGTCAGACCCAAAGCCAGAACAATGCTGGGTCTCACCCAAAGACTGATGTAACCATTCCCTGGCTACTGTCTATGTTTGTTCAACGCACTGGCAAGTCTAAAATTAGCAGATGGCAAAGCCACCCAGGTCTATGTTCTTTCCTTCAGGGCAGCGATGTCCCCCAGGCCTTGGGTGGGTCTACAGGTACCATTCAGGAATCAGAGACTAGAGTAAAAAACCTTAGAAGTTTACCTGGTATTGTATTGCAGCTGAGCTGGCAGTCAAACCACAAGACAGTCTTTCTCACTCTTCCTTCCCCTTTCCAATGGCAGAGGAAACTCACCCAATAGCCACCGCCATACTTGGCCACAAGTACTGCCAAACTACCACCAATGTTCACTTAAGGCCCAAAGTCTCTTAAGTCAGTTTGTGGTGAATGCTTGCCCAGCCTGGGACTCACCCTTCAGGACTGTGGGTTCCCCTCTGGCTCAGGGCAGGCCTAGAAATGATGTCCAAGAGTCGAGTCCTGGAATTGGGGACCAAAAGAACTTGCTTTGTGCTCTATCCTGCTGTGGCAGTATTGGCACCTAAGGTGTAAGACAAAGTCCCCTTTACTTTTCCCTCTGCTTTTCTCAAGCAGGAGGAGTTTTGCCCCATAGCCACCACAGCTGGTAATGTTGGCTGAGTCTAACCTGAAGCCAGCAAGTCTTAGAGGCTCACCAAAGCCCTCGATGTAGTACCTGGGTATTGCTGCTGGTAATTCAGGGCTCAAGGGCTCTTCAATTAGCAGATGACGAATGCTGGCAGGACCTCTAGGAGAAGACAGCAGGTTCCCTTCTGGTCCATGGGGTGTCTAGAAATGTGGTTTGGGAGCTAGGACCTGGAACGGGGGCCTAATGACTTTGACTGGTGCCACATCCTGCTGTGGCTGAGCTGGTATTCAAGATGCAAGACAAGAAGTCCTCCTCATTCTTTCTTCTCCTCTCCTGAAGGGGAAGGAAGTGTTCTCTTTTGGAGCAACAAGCTGTGCAGCCTGGGTTTAGGGGAAGGATGATGCTAGTACTGGCTTGGCTGCCCCAGCCAGTGTCTCAGTATGTCATATGCCTCCCCAGTCCACTGTACTTGGACCTAGTTCAGTCCTAGATCTTGGCTAAGAGTTGCAGTCCTTATGGCCTAGACTGCCTTTCAAGTTTTCTTAGAAACCAAGAGCCCTTTGGACCTTGGTGGTGAGGTTGCAGGTACTCAGGCATTCAAGTTCAGACTGCTGGCATTGATGATTTCCCCCTGGCATCAGTGATTTTCCTCTATCTAGGACTGGTTTAAATGCTCCCTCTGTGGGTAGGCATCAGCTGAATTCGGTCTACTTTTCCTGTCTGCTCTAAAAGAGCAGCAGAGTTCAATGCCTCACAATTGCTGAGTTCTCCCAGGTGGAGGTGGGGGTGGGGGTGGGGGCAGTTGGAGGGCATCTGGTGATTTGGGACTGTTTCTCTTTAGTGTCTCTTTCAGTGATATGAAGTTAAAACCAGGTACTATGAGGGTCCACCTGATTTTTAATTCTTATGAAAGTGTTTTTTTTTCTTTTTTTTTTTTTTCTGTATAGATAGTTGTTAACTTGCTGTCCTTGCCTGGTGGCGAAGGAGAGGAAGATCAGTGGAGTCATCTATTCTGCCATCTTGCTCTGTGCCTCCTCAATTCTACAATTTAAATCCATGTCCATGTCAAGTAGAAAGGAAAGAGTCTTTCTCTTACTGAAGGTACTTCCTTCTGTAATTGGGAGAGAGGAGAAGGCAGGAATGGATTCTATTTTTAAAAGGGTAAGATTTATTATGGATATTTAGGAGCAGGTGATTTTCCATTGAACTGAAATCAGAATAATAACAACTTAACTGATAATGGAAGTCTGTGTTCAGGACAAAAAAAAACCGACTTCAGTAAGAAACTTGGTGTTTGTGGCAAAAGTAATTCACTAATCACTCATCTAGATGAATTTTGGACAGGCAGGAGTGCACAGCTGAAGTGTTTACAACTACAGGTTTCAAAGTAGATTCCCTTGGGTAAATTCTGGCTCTGTTTTCCTGTCAGCTAAGACTGCCTTTGGCAAGCTTGTGTCTAGGAATAATTTTATGTCTAGTTTCCTCTACTGTAAAATGAAATAAAAATATCATTTTCTCTAATAGTGTTCTTGTGAATATTTGACAAATTAATACATGTAAAATGTTTAGAATGGTGCTTGTCATGTACTAAGTGCTTAATAATTACTGGCTATTATCATTAGTCCTCCAATTCAATTTCCATAAAATACTGGTAAAATAAATCACATATTTTTTCAAAATATATCATAATACATGAATGAGATTCAGACTCAGCTGGAAGGACAGGCTTGGAGGAGAGTCAACTGTCAACTTCTTTTAAATTTCTGTATTTAATCCTGATGATGATTATCATTCATTGAGTCCCTACCTTGTCTTACTGGAATTGCTCAAGGAATTTTCTACTTTCATGGTAACATCCTATCAACAAATTTATAAGGAAAAAGTATTATTATATAAGTTGAAAATCTAAGGCTCAGGTATGTTAGTAAAATGCCTTGTAGTTATAAAGTTAGAACACTAAAGAACCACAGCTTGAAATTCTGCCTTGTGGCTGGAGAGCTCATTCTATTTCCATTTCAACACACAGAACACCATGCCCATATGATTAAAGTTTAACTGAAAGGGCTTCAAGAAAAAATAACACAGAGATATAAAATGTAGGAAAATTGCCAGATGTGTTATAGGCTAAATATTCAACCTGGTTGAGGATAATGAGAATATAAATATATCTCAGCCTCCCCATTTTAAGACTTAACTGGAATAGTTTATTCAGTTACTACCCTGATTCAACCACATTTTCTAACTCTGAATGGTCAATAGAGCTGAAAGAAATCTGAGAAATACCACAGGATTAAGGGAAGATAATAAAAGCAGAATAAAAATAGAGTGATAGGAAAGATGGGATCCCTCAGAAAACTAAGGTAAGAGAGTGGTGAAAGGACCTAGGTGGAAGCCAGAAGTCTCCGCAACAAATCGTCTGGTCTCCGAAGTAATTCAAGTATGGGGAAAAGTCACTGACAAATGGCAGAGGGTAGGGTTCAGATTGCTGCAATAAAGATGCTGAGAATTTTCATATTTGGAATATTATCTTGTCCAAATAAACATGCCATAGTTGTATCAGTTATCTATTGCTATGTAACAAACTCCCAAAACTCAGATATTTAAAGTATAACCTAACCATTTATTTGCTTGAGATTCCCAATTTGGACTAGGTTCAGTTGGCAGGTTGTTTGTTTGCTTGTTGGCTAGTTTCTCCTGAAGTCCCTCATGAGAAGCTATAATCTGGCAGCCTAACTGGATCTGAGTTGGGGCTTAGGCGGTGAGCCAGAGAACCTTGGTAAACCATCACATGTTCTCTTCGGCAGAAAAGCCTAGGCTTCAAACATGGTGGTCACAACATTCCAAAGGGTAAGCCTTTGTGTTCAAAAACTTAATGGTTGCTGTTTGTTTCATGTTTGTTGGTGTCCTACTGACCAAAGCCAGACATAGAACCAAGCCTAGAGTCCATTTAGAAGGGAACTACACAAGGGTATAAATATAGATAGGTGCCATTAATTATCACTGATGTATAATCTACTACAATGGCCAAATCAGTGCACACATACAAAGTTTCTCCCTGTTCCTTCCAAAGGTCAGATCATACTTTTAATCTTTTGACCAAAATGATACAAAATTTATTTTCAAGATACAACAAAGATATTAACCACAGGATTTCACACTCATTTTGTTCATTATCAAGCACAAGGTTAAGTGAGAATGATTACTTGCACTGCTCTCAGCATGGAAAAGAGAACTGAATTATTCAATGGTTTCTTCAGTGCTAGATCTGGTGTTAACTCACTTGGCAATGGAAGAGTGTTTTAGAGGGCTCTAACATACAACCTGTAGCCACTTCCTCTGGTAATTGCCGGTGATGTGTTCCAACAAAATAATGACTTTCCTTTATCTTATTTAAACTACAGGAGACATATTTCTCCCTAATTAGTGTGTAGTGACATAGCAAATGGGAAAATAAAAAATTTTTCTAAACAAAGTGTAAGCAAACACTAACAAATGTTATAAGCACAATTACATAGTATCTATTGGGAGAGAGAAAGTAATTGCTAAATACCTTGCTTAGTAAAACTCTGGTTAGGACTTTAGTACCATCTGTTTCTGTGATTAAAAAAAATTACTGGGCAATGTGAAAGTCTCAACCTTAAGGAGATAATGACTACAAAAGAGAAATTCACCCCAAGTAGACTGAAGATTGTGGACAAGAATTTTTTTTTTTTGCTTCTCTGCAAAACTCTGAGCTTAAAATTCTCCTGCACCACATCAATTTCCTGGGCCAAGGCTAGTCAAATAATGGGAGATTCTGTTTCCAGAATGATCTAGATGCAGTAACTGAATGCAGCATTGGATTTTTCTCCCATGGGAAGGGATAATGTGTTCTATTATGGAAGGAAAGATGCACGTGAATAACCACTGGCAGTGGGGACAGCTTGTAGTAGATATGACTAGCTGTCCATCAAAAAATTGTGCTCCCTTCCCCTGTATATAGTCATTGCCATGAAAGGGCTGCAAGACAAGCTGCTATATTTCCTAACTTGCTTTGCATTCATTTGGGGCAATATGACTGACTACTGGCTAATTCAATGCTAGTGGAAGTGATGCATACGACCTCTAGACCTAGCTGAGACATACACACACACACACACACACACACACACATATACACATACATACATATACATATATATACACATAGTGAGTTTTTTTTACACCTTGAGATCTTCTATTTTTGCTGCTCACGGACCTTCAGGGCAACATTAGAAGTTTTGTATTAAGGATGGCATGTCGCCATCAACCTAGGACTCCAAATGACTACACAGAACAAAACATCAACCTATCTTCCTCATACTCTACTCACTGGGCTTTATGTGAGCAAAACATAAACTTATATTATGTTCAACCATTGAAATTTTGAATTCAATTTGTTATAGCACATGGCTATACATATATATTATATATAATATATATATACACACACACACACATACACATGAATATATGAGAATTTCAAGGATTTTAGCCTCACTGGAATTTTGTTATCAAATGAATTGTAATAAACGATTTGGTAAATGGAGCAGCTGAGAAGAACAAACATGCAGTGACAGGGTTCAAAACCAAAAGCAAGATATTTGGAGCCAGATAAATTCGGGGTTGAATTCAAGATTCACAACTTACTGAGTGGAGTAACTGTCATACAGTAACACTCTTTACAGAACACCTACTATTTTTCTGACATTCTTATAAGCAGCAAGGGTATTGCAGCAAATGGAATAGAAAATTCCCTATCATTTTAATGTTTATATTCTAGTCAGGGAGGTAGAAAATACACAAAGAAAGAAGTAAATATATAGTAGAATGTCATGTAATAATATGATATACGGAAAAATAATAGAGAAGGACAAGTAGATGGAAAGACCATCCTATGTTAGATAGAACAGTATCCAGAAAAGACTTCTCAATAGGCAGCATTTGATTAGAAATGTGCATGAAGTGAGGGAGCGAAACCCAGTGGCTACCAAAAGAATAGGGTTCAGGTTGAGGGAAAAATAATGGCCCTGAGAATGGCAGGTGCTTAGACCAGTGTGACTGGAATCGAAATTTAAAGAGGAAAAGTAGTAGGAAATGAATTTAGCAACGTATGTAGTGACCAGATCATATAGGTCTTTGCCTTAGGTCAAGTATCCTAGAAGAAAAACCTAAAACAATAATTTGTGTAAAACTGATTTATTGAGGGAGTCCTCTAAAAAGAAAGATAAGAAGGAAGTAGCATGGAATACTACTGTCAAGGGAAAACAAAGTATGAATGTGAGCTCAGTGGAATGCAGCTTCAGTCCTAACTCCACAGGCAATCTGGAGGATGAAGAGCGCTGAAGAGCTGGTGCTACTTTGAAGCAAGAGGAATGGCCTTTTTTTCCCTTGTGCCATTAGTCATTGCCAATAGGCTGCTCCTGGGACAAAGGGAGCTAACCTTCCATGTGAAGCAGATGAGACAGCTTCTGTCCAGGCAAGGACAATTCACGGAAGAAGTGGGCAACTGAGAGTCATTAACAGTGACCACTGAGTGGGTACATTGGCCTGGCAAATGAAATCTGGGGGACAGCACCAACAGCTACTACCAAATTCCATTCCTTGTACCACTCACTTGCTTCTTACATGAACTTCACCCTATCCAGACAATATTTGTCCAGGATCCTGGTTGGTTGTAATTTTAGGAAAAGTTTACAAGAGGAGAATTGTACCTGCTACAATTGATCCCATGACTGGGATAATCATATCCCACCTCCATCACCCATTCTAGACACCCCCTCTTGTTCATCTAGCACTTCTACTGGACTGGCGGCTTGCCTGGCAGGGTGACCCTCATCTGTAAGGTATCTGGGTTCTAGTTGCCATGCTCTTATCTTAACATGGTTAACATAGTTGCTGTACCTGCACATTTGAGTTAAAACTTTGTATGAGACTAATAAAAGATCCCTCAGTACATCAACCAATTCCAAAAGATGTATAGCAGCAACTCTATCTCCTCATAATAGGGTCAATCACTCCTGCCCATAACCCCATTCTTTGCCTGCTGACCCACAAGCACAATGTATCCAAAATAACCAGATGGCAGTTGTAGCTTTAAGTGCAATGGAATTCTTACTGTATCCCCTAGAAGCAGCATCGTTCCTTCTGGGACCTCAAACATCTAGACCAGGGATCAGCAAACTTCTTTTATAAAGGGCCAGCAAATAAGCATTTTAGATTTTCATAGCCACTTAGTCCCTATCATGTATTTTTTTTTTAACAACTTTTTAAAAATGGGGGGGGAAAACACTCTTAGCTCATGGAGTCATGGGGGGAAAAAAAGGCTATGGGAAAGATTTGGCCATCAGCCATGGTTTGCTGACCCCTCCGCTAGACCCACAGAGCCAAAAGTAGTGGGGACAAGAAATTGAAATTGCCTAGATAACTCACTGGTAGTGACCATGTACAGAGCCACATTCACTTCCACCTGCAGGTTCTTGGACTTACTTAGTCTACCTACTCCTTATAAGATGGAGCACCTGTTGTTGGGTCTATACATAGCTTCTGACTCTGCCAACATAGTAACCTCATTCATAATCCACTGTACAAGCTCTGGGGTGCTGAAGTGACCAGGACAGATGCTGTTAATGGGAGCTGGCCAAGTCATTTTGTCCACTTGATTATTTAGTGCCTCTTTTGCAGCAAATTTTCTCTTGTGCCACTCAACTGCAATACAAAGATTGTCAGGCTTTGAATTTTCCTCTAGAATTTTGTATCAAACAACCATAGTCTCTCCCTGAGTTATCAGGCTCTTTCATTCTTGGTGTTGGATATTTTGAGAAATCTTTTAGAAAATCAATAATTTTTAGTGTGTATGTGTTTGTGTATATATATATATATCTTCATCCAACATTTGTGACACACTGACACTAAGGAAACACTTGCTTAGCTGAAGTTCAAATTTAACTGATCATTCTCTTTTTATTTGCTAAATCTGGCAAAACTACATATCTTAATACCACTACTACTTCTGCCTGATTTTACGCCCTAACGCACCTCACATTTATTCCAATTCTCTAGTCTTATTTCAAATTCTTTCACTACTAGTGGTTTCCTATACTTTCATACTCCTGTAACCCTATCTGATCTCAATATTCCCTCAGCCTGGAATTCTTCTCAATTATTGGTGTACAGAAGAAAATCTAACTCATCCCTGAGAGCTGAGCTCAAATGTTACACCTCTATGAAACATTTCTCAAGTCTATCAAAATTAATTAGTTTTCCACTTGTTCTCCCATAGCAATATTTACCTATAGTATAACGTATTTTATGTGGCCTTATATTTTCATTCGTTATTT
Source organism: Colobus angolensis palliatus (assembly GCF_000951035.1). Classification (NCBI taxonomy): domain Eukaryota; kingdom Metazoa; phylum Chordata; class Mammalia; order Primates; family Cercopithecidae; genus Colobus; species Colobus angolensis. The sequence goes on from NW_012114622.1 coordinate 3,297,535, forward strand.
ATATATTATTTCTTACTAGATTTTTAAGCTCTCCCTCCCTCTTTTTCTGTGTTGCCTCATAAAAAATAAGCATAATATCTTAGATATAAGAGATTTAAAAAGATTTCCAATGTCAGCTGAATCAGACTCCAGTATGTCAATCCCATCCAGCGGCTGGCTCATCACGAAACATGCCTCAGCACATAACAAATAGCATTGGTGGGAAAAATGACAGTTACATTGGCTGTATTTTGTCCTGTTTGGCAGATGGGTTTGGAGACAGCCTAAAATCCATGGCAAGAGCAATAGCCAGGAGCCAATGTTACACAGGTTTTTTAAATGTAGTGATTAAAGCTCATGAAATCAGGGGAAAAAAAGAAAAAATCCAGGCTGTGGGCAGATAGTATTAACAACACAATGTAAACATCAAATGTTTAAACATGCAGCCATTAATAAGGTAAAATGGTTTAGAAAACAAAGAGTAAAGATGGATTATTTCATGGTCATATGCAAAATCCATCATACCTCATTTTCGAAACAGTTTTGCTGAGGGAAAAGTCCTGGGTTTGTTCTCTCGAATGATCAATTTGTCTCTATCACATCTTCTCAGATCATCCTTAGATCCTAACCAGTTGGATTAGACACACTCCCCAGTTCAAACAAGCCCTGCTGGAAAATCTCCTAATCAATATCAGCCCATCAGCAGTATTATATTTGAAATTGAATAATATCTACAGCTTGTACCCATGAAAAAAGTACCCATCCTAAAATGTAAAAGATGAGGGGCAGAGTTAATGCTCCACCACCTTGTAACTAGATAACCAGGGACAACCCCTTTAATGTCCGTGAACTTTAGTTCCTTAATGAGTAAATTCATCAGTTCTTCTTGGAACCAAGCATGATGACCTTTAGTAAAAGTAGTATACAAAAAGAAAAATAAGAACATAGTTGTATTTCAAGGTCAAATACTTTTACAGCAAAAAATTCTATCATCAAAGTCATGAATCTCATCCTCTTGCCCCTGGAAATGCTATTTTGACAGGTTTACTCATTACCAAAGTCTTCACAACCCAGAAATCTTTTGGGAAGAACATTTTATTTAGCATCTATGTGGAAGTGAGTTGGCTATTATAATAAAAATGTTTCCTTCCACACACCCACTTTGGAGAAAGTGAGGTGGGCTACTCCATACTTCTATGAGTGCCAGGTCCCCAGAGCTGGGACCTTAGTGCTAGCCTAGAAAAGAAAAATATGGTACTTCTGCCTCTTGAAAATTCCTGCAATTTCATGAATCAGGCCCTTCTCAGATGACACTAGTTAATATTCCCTAAAGATAGACTGAATGAGTTCTGTTGATAACAAATGATGAACCCCAGCACCAGATTTGGAAAGGCAGAGAGGAAATAAAATGGTGTCTATTCATTCTGCCTAGTAATGGAGATCAGAGAGACAGAGGAAGAGAGAGTGATGTCATATTTTCTCCTGTCTGGTGTCTGGGAAGAGTTTCTCACAACGGTAATCAACAGAATGCTTTTTTCACACAGAATTTTGTGGGACAACAATAGATGTATCCAACCACTCAAGTTCAAAATAGGTCACATCTTTGGTATAAAATTGCTTCGGGGGTTGGAAAAGATAGGCTGGGAATAGATTTTTGTGGCAGGCTGTACACTGAGGACTAGGCCTACATCTGCTATTATCTTCTTTTGGAAATTCTGATCATCTACACTAAATTTATCTGCATCCCTAGAGCCTGGCATGGTGCCTTCCACAGCTTCTAGGCTTGAAAAATATTTTGCACAAATGGACAAAAAAGAAATAAACATCACACAAGTGGCAAGAAAATCAAAGAGCCACTGCTCAGGAGGAGACTTGCTCCCTAGGGGGATATCTGGTGTTTCAAATATTGGCACCTATCCTTTCTCTATTGGGACACTTCTCTGTTAAAGGGCTTATAATCACTGTACATTTTAAAAAATAGAAATGTAATTCAATTATTTATTGTACTTAAAAACAGTGACTTTTAATTTTATTCGCACTCCCATTCCATGGTCTATACAAATAAAAGAAAACTTCCGGAGAATGTCTTTGTGGGAAACAAGTCAAATGGCTCAATAGAAACAGCTCCAGTCTGAGGCTCCCATTGAGAAGAACGAAAATGGCAAGTGGATTCTTCATCTTCAGTTGTACCCAGGTTCTCTCACTGGGACTGACTAGGCAGTTGGTGCAACATAAAGAGAGTAAGGAAAAGCAGGGTAGAGCGAGGGCCCACCTGGGAGCTGCATAGGGCAAAGAGAGCTCCTTCCTTCAGCCAAGGGAGGCCATGTGGGATCGTGCTACATGGCCCTGAAAACCACACTTTTCCCATGGATCTGTGCAACCCATGCATCAGGAGGTCCCCTCATGAGGCCATGCCACCAGGGCCTTGGGTCCCAAGCACAGAGCTGTGTTCATGGCACTGCTTAGGTGGGCAGCCACTCAGGCAGGCACTGAGATACAGGATTTTTTCATACCCCAACTGTGGGAACTCCAGCGAGGCAGGAGACCCATCCACTTCCATGGGCAGGAGGCTGAAGCCAGGGAGTGAGGTGGCCTTGCCCAGCAGGCCCCACTCCCATGGAACCCCAAAAGCTAAAACTCAATGGCTTAGAATTCCCACTAGGCCACTGCAGCAGGCTGGACAATGCCTAAAAAGATTGAGTTCTGCAGGAAAGGGGCAGCCATGATCACTGCAGCTCCAGTAGGTCATTTTCCCCTCACATCAGTGCCAGTGAGACAGGGCAGTCTGAACAAGGAGCAATTTCCCACAGCACGGCCGCTGTGAGAGTTCATAGCCAGACTGCTGCTTTAACTGGGATCCTGACCCATTCCTCCTCACTGGGTGGGGCCTCCCTGCAGGATTTTTAGTATCCACAGCCAGGGATTTATGGACAAAACTCTGATCCCCCTGATAGAAGCCCCTAGGAGGAGGGACAGGTATAGTATCCTGGATTGGCAGTCTTAGTCTTTTCTGCCTGCTGGCTCTGGAGAGTCAGGGCAGCCGAGAGGAGAAAGATTATACCCAGTATAGCACACTGGCTCTGCCAAAGGGCAGCCAGACTGCTTATTTAAGTGGGTTCCTGATTCTGCTTCTCCTGACTGAGACCTCCCAATAGGGGCCTGCAGATGCCTCATGTAGGAGCATTCTGGCTAGCATCAGGTCAGTGATGCTCTGGGACAGAGAGTTCAGGGGAAGGAGCAGGCTGCCATCTTTGCTGTTCTGCAGCCTCCACTGGGTGATAACTCCAGGTGTGGAAGGGACCCAGGCAAATAGGGTCTGGAATGGAACTCCAGCAAACTGCAGCAGCACTATGGAAAAGGGGCCTGACTGCTAAAAGAAAAACAGAAAGCAACAACCACCACCACAACAAAAGACTCCCACAAAATCCCCATCCAAAGGTCAGCAGCCTCAAAGATCAAAGGTAGATAAACCCATGAAGATGAGGAATAATTAAAATAAAAACACTGAAACCTCAAAAAATCAGAGTGCCTCTTCTTGTCCAAATGATCACAATATGTTTTCAGCACGGGCACAGAACTAGGCTGTGGCTGAGATGGATGAATTAACAGAAGTAGACTTCAGAAGACAGATAATAATGAACTTCACTGAGCTAAGGAAGTGTGTTCTAACCCACTGAAAAGAAGCTAAGAACCACAATTAAAAATCATAGGAGCTGTTAACCAGAATAACCAGTTTAATGAAGAATATAAATGACCTGATGGAGCTAAGAAACATAAGACCTTTACAATACAAATGCAAGTATCAATAGCCAAATAGACCAAGCAGAAGAAAAGGATATCAGAGCTTGAAGACTATCTTGCTGAAATAAGGCAGGCAGACAAGACTAGAGGAAAAAGAATGAAAAGGAATTAACAAGCCTCCAAAAATTATGGGATTATGTAAAAATACTGAACCTAAAACTGGCTGGGGTATCTGAAAGAGATGAACAAAACCAAACTGAAAACCACACTTCAGGATATCATCCAGGAGAACTTCCTCAACCCAGCAAAAGAGGCCAACATTTGAATTCAGGAAATCCAGAGAATCCCGGTAAGATACTCCATGAGAAGATCAATACCAAGACATATAATCATCAAATTCTCCAAGGTCGAAATAAAGGGAAAAAATGTTAAGGACAGCCATGGAGAAAGGCCAGTTCACCTATAAAAGGAAGCCCATCAGACTAACAGCAGACTGCTCAGTGGAAACCCTATAAGCCAGAAGACATTGGAGGACAATATTCAACATTCTCAAATAACTCCCAACCAAAATTACATATTTGGGCAAACTAAGCTTCATAAGCAAAAGAGAAATAAAATCTTTTTCAGACAAGCAAATGCTGAGGAAATACATAACCACCAGGCCTTCCTTGCAAGAGTTCCTGAAGGAAGCATGAAATATGGAAAGTAAAAACTGTTACCAGTCACTACAAAAACACACTGAAGTACACAGATCATTGAAACTATGAAGTAACTACATAAACAAGTCTGCAAAATAACCAGGTAGTATCATGATGATAGGATCAAATTCACACATAACAATTTTAACCTTAAATATAAATGGGCTAAATACCCCAATTAAAAGCCACAGAATGGCAAACTGGATCGAGTCAAGATCCATCGATGTGCTGTATTCTAGAGACCCATCTCACATGCAAAGACACACATAGGCTCAAAATACAGGGATGGAGGAAAATTTACCAAGCAAAGGGAAATCAGCAAAAAGCAGGGGTGACAATCCTAAGGTCTGAGAAAGCAGATTATAAACCAACAAAAATCAAACAGGACAAAGAAGAACATTACATAATGGTAAAGAGGTCATTTCAACAAGAAGAGCTAACTATCCTAAATATATATGCACCCAATACAGGAGCACTCAGATTTGTAAAACAAGTTCTTAAAGACCTACAAAGAGACTTAGACTCCCACACAGTAACAGTGGGATATTTTAACCCCTCACTGTCAATATTAGATCATCAGGACAGAAAATTAACAAAGATATTCAGGACTTGAACTCAGCTCTGTATCAAGTGGGACCTGAGATAACTACAGAACACTCCACCACCAAACAACAGAATATACATTCTTCTCAGCACCACGTGGTACATACTCTAAAATCAGCCACATAATTGGAAGTAAATCACTCCTTGGCAAATGCAAAATAACTGAAATCATAACAAATAGTCTCTCGACCACAGTGTAACCTAATTAAAACTCAAGATTAAGAAACTCTCCCAAAACCGTACAACTATATGGAAATTGAACAACCTGGACTTGACTGACTTCTGGGTAAATAAAAAAATTAAGGCAGAAATCAGGAAGTTTTTTGAAACTAATGAGAAGAATGAGACAACATACCAGAATCTCTGAGACACAGCTAAAGCAGTGTGAAGAGGGAGATTTCTAGCACTAAATGCCCACATCAAAAAGCTAGAAAGATCTCAAAATGACATTCTAACATCACAACTAAAAGAACTAGAGAACTAAGAAAAACAACAACAACAAAAACCCAAAGCTAGCAGGAGACAAGAAATAACCAAGCTCAGAGCAAAACTGAAGGAGACAGAGATATAAAAAATCCTTCAAAATAAAAATATATGAATCTAGGAGGTGGTTTGTGAAAAAAATAAAATAAAATAGACCACTAGCTGGACTAATGAAAGGAAGAAGAATCAAAGAGACAATAAAAAATGATAATGTGGATATTACCACTGACCCCACAGAAATATGAACAACCATCAGAGAACACTATACACACCTTTATGCAAATAAACTAGAAAATGTAGAAGAGATGGGTATATTCCTGGACACATACACCCTACCAAGAGTGAACCAGGAAGGAGTTGAATCCCTGAATAGACCAATAACAAGTTCTAAAATTGAGACGGTAATAAATAACCTACCAACCAAAAGCCCAGTAGGAGATGGATTTATATCTGAATGCTACCAGAAGTATGAGGAACTGATACCCTTTCTTCTGAAACTATTACAAACAATTTAAAAGGAGGGTTCCTCCCTAACTCACTTTATGAGTCCAGCATCATCCTGATACCAAAACCTGGTAAAGATAAAACAAAAAAGGGAAACTTCAGGCCAATATCCCTGATGAACATGGACACAAAAATTCTCAATAAAATACTGGCAAACTGAATACAGCAGTGAATCAAAAAACTTATCCACCACAATCAAGTTGACTTCATCCCCAGGCTGCAAGGCTGGTTCAACATATGCAAATCAATAAATGTAATTCATCACATAAACAGAGCTAAAGACAAAAACCATGATTATCTGATGTGGTTTGACTGTGTTCTTACCCAAATCTCATATTGAATTGTAGCTCCCATAATTTTCACGTCATGGGAGGGACCCAGTAATCATGGGGGCAGGTCTTTCCCATTCTGTTCTCAAGATAGTAAGTAAGTCTCATGGGATCTGGTGGTTTTATAAAGTAGAATTCCCCTGTACACACTCTCTTGCCTGCCACCATTTAAGACGTGCCTTTGCTTCTTCTTTGCCTTCCACCATGATTGTGAGGCCTCCTCAGCCATGTTGAACTGTGAGTCCACTAAACCTCTTTGCTTCATATATTACTTGGTCTCAGGTATGTCTTTATTAGCAGCATGAGAACAGAATAATACAGTAAATTGGTAGTGGTAGAGTTGGGTGCTACTGTAAAGATACTTGACAATGTGAAAACAACTTTGGAATTGGGTAACAGGCAGAGGTTGGTATAATTTGGAGGGCTCAGAAGAAGAAAGGAAAATGTGGGAAAGTTTGAAACTTCCTAGAGACTTGGAGAGCTCAGAAGAGAGGATGATATGGGAAAGACTGGAACCTCCTAGAGAGTGGTTGAATAGTTTTGACCAAAATGTTGATAGTGATATGGACAATAAAGTCCAGGCCGAGGTGGTCTCAGATGGAGATGAGGAGCTTATAACAGGAATAAAGGCCACTCTTGCTATGCAGAGACTGGTGGCATTTTCTCCTGCCCTAGAGATCTGTGGAACTTTGAACTTGAAAGAGATTATAAGGTATCTGGCAGAAGAAATTTCTAAGCAGAAAAATGTTCAAGAAGAAGCAGAGAATAAAATTTTGAAAAATTTGCAGACTAACAATGCAGTACAAAATAAAAACCCATTTTCTAGGAAGAAATTCAATCCTGCTGCAGAAATTCACATAAGTAATGAGCCAAATGTTAATCATGAAGACAATGGGGAAAATGTCTCCAGGGCATGTCAGAGACCTTTGAGGCAGCCCCTCCCATCATAGTCCCTGAGGCCTAGGAGGGAAAAATGGTTTCCTGGGTCAGGTTCAGGGATCCCCTGCTGTGTGTGGTGTTGAGCCTGTGGGTAGACAGAAGTTAAGAATTGAGGTTTGAGAACTTCTGCCTAATGCTTACAGGCTGTATGGAAATGCCATGACATCCAGTCAGAAGTTTACTGCAGGGGTGGGGCCCTCATAGAGAACCTCTGCTAGGGCAGCACAGAAGGAAAATATGGAGTTGGAGCCCCAGCACAGTCTCCACTGGGGCACTGCCTAGTGGAGCCATGAGAAGAGCACCACCATCATCCAGACCCACAAATGGTAGATCCACTGACAGCTGGCACTGTGTACCTGGAAGATCCACAGACAATGTCAGTACATGAAAGCAGCCAGAAGTGGGGCTATACCCTGCAAAGCCACAGGAGTGGAGCTGCCCAAGACTATGGGAGCCTACCTCCTGTGTCAGCATGACCTGGATGGGAGACATGGAGTCAAAGAAGATCATTTTGGAACTTTAAGGTTTAATGATTGCCCTATTGGATTTCAGTCTTACATGGAGCCTGTAGCCCCTTTTTTTGGCCAGTTACTGACACTTGGAACAGATGTATCTACCAAATGCCCGTACTCCATTGTATCTAGGAAGAAACTAACTTGCTTTTGATTTTACAGGCTCATAGGTGGACGGGACTACTTGCCTTGTCTCAGGTAAGACTTTCAACTGTGGACTTTTGAGTTAATGCTGAAATGAGTTAAGATTTTGGGGAAATGTTGGGAAGGCATAATTGATTTTGAAATGCGAGGACATTAAATTTCAGAAGAGTCAAGGATGAAATGATATAGTTTGGCTGTGCCCCAACCCAAATCTCATCTTGAATTATAGTTCCCCTAATTCCTACATGTCATGGGAGAGAGGCAATTGAATCATGGGGGCGGGTCTTTCCCATGCTGTTCTTGTGATAGTGAATAAGTCTCATGAGATCTGATGGTTATATAAAGGGGAATTTCTCTGCACATGCCCTCTTGCCTGCCACTATATGTAAGATGTGATTTTGCTTCTCCTTTGCCATGATTGTGAGGCCTCCTCAGTCATGTGGAATTGTGAATCCATTAAACCCCTTACCATTATAAATTACCCAGTCTCAGATATGTCTTTATTAGCAGCATGAGAACAGACTAATATATTATCTCAATAGATGCAGAAAAGGCCTTTGACAAATTTCAACATCACTTCATGTGAAAAACTCTCAAAAAACTAGGTATTGAAGAAACATACCTGAAAATAATAAGATCCATTTATGAAAAATAATAGCCAATATCATACTGAATGGGGAAAAGCTGTAAGCATTCCCCTTGAAAACCAGCACAAAACACGTATACTTTCTCTCTTATTCAACATGGTATTGGAAGTCCTGGTCAGAACAATCAGGCAAGAGAAAGAAATAAAGGGTATTAAAATAGGAACAGATGACATCAAGTTGTCTTTGTTTTCAGATGACAGGATCCTATATCTAGAAAACTCCATCATCTCAGCTTAAAAGCTTAACTGATGAGCAACTTCAGCAGTCTCAGGATGCAAAATCAATGTGCAAAAGTCACAAGCATTCCTACACAACAAAAACCAACAAGCAGAGAACCAAATCATGAATGAACTCCCATTCACAATGGCTACAAACAGAAGAAAATCCCTTGGAATATAGCTACCAAGGGAAGTGAAGAACCTCTTCAAGGAGAACTATAAACCACTGCTCAAGGAAATCAGAGAGGATACAAACAAATGGAAAAACATCCCATGCTCTTGGATAAATGGTCATAGTGCCCAAAGCAATTTATAGAATCAATGCTATTACCATTAAATCACCATTGTCACTCTTCACAGAATTAGAATACACTATTTTAAAATTCATATGGAACCAAAAAAGAGCTCATATAACCAAGACAATCCTAAGCAAAAAGAACAAACCTGGAAGCACCACACTACCTGACTTCAAACTATACTACAAGGTTACACTAACTAAAATAGCACGGTACTGGTACAAAAAAAGACAGACACATAGACCAGTGGAACAGAATACAGATCTGAGAAATAGGACCACACACCTACAACCATCTGATCTTTGACAAACCTGACAAAAACAAGCAACGGGGAAAGGATTTCCTATTTAATAAATGGTGCTCAGAGAACTGGCTAGCCATATGCCGAAAATTGAATCTGGTCCCCTTCCTTATACCTTTTACAAAAATTAACTCAAGCTGCATTAAAGACTTAAATGTATAACCAAAAACTATAAAGAAAAAAACCCTAGGAGAAAACCTGGGCAATACCATTCAGGACATAGGCATTGGCAAAGATTTAATGACAAAAACATCAAAAGCAATTACAACAAAAGCAAATTTGACTAGTGGAATCTAAACTAAGGCGCTTCTGCACAGCAAAATAAACTATCATCAGAGTGAATATGCAATCTAAAGACTAGAAGAAAAATTTAGCAATCCATTCATCTGACAAAGATCTAATATTCTGAATCTACAAAAAAACTTAAATTTACTAGAAAAAAAAACAAAAACCCATTAAAAGTGGGCAAAGGATATGAACAGATACTTCTCAAAAGAAGACATTCATGTGGCCATCAAGTATATGAAAAAAGATCTCCACATCACTGATCATTAGAGAAATGCAAATCAAAACCATGAGATACCATCTCATGCCAGTCAGAAAGGCAATTATTAAAAAGTCAAGAAATAATAGATGCTGGCAAGGTTGAGGAGAAACAAACACTTTTACACTGTTGGTGAGAATGTAAATTAGTTCAACCATTGTGGAAGACAATGTGACAATTTCTGAAAGAATGAGAAATACCATTTGAGCCAGCAATCCCATTATTGGATATACACCCAAAGGAATATAAATCATTCTATTACAAAGATACATGCATGCATGCATATGTTCATTGCAGCACTATTCACAATAGCAAAGACATGGAATTGACCCAATTGCCCATCAGTGATAAACTAGATAAAGAAAATGTGGTACATATACACCATGGAATACTATGCAGCTATAAAAAGGAATTAGATCATATGTTTTGCAGAGATATGGATGAAGCTGGAAGCCATTATCTTCAGCAAACTAATGCAGGAACAGAAAACTAAACACTGCATGTTCTCACTTATAAGTGGGAGCTGAACAATGAGAACACTTGGACATGAGGAGCGGAGCAACACACACTGGGTCCCATCTGGGCATGTGGTGGGGGAAAAGGAGAGCATTAGGAAAAATGGCTAATCCATATGGGGTTTAATACCTAGGTGATAGGTTGATAGTGCAGCAAACCACCATGGCACACATTTTACCTATGTAACAAACCTGCACATTCTGCACATGTACCCTAGAACTTAAGAAATAATCAAAAAAACAAAAACTTCCACTTTATTATACAAACAATATCTTAGAAAGATAATTGGCTTTGAAATAGAATCAAGACACATTAAAATATATTTGATAAGTCTCTCTATGCAGCCATGAGTCTGTGTCCCTCTGCTTAATATTGCATACAATAACAGTTGGGACAACATAGATTTGTTATGCCCACCTGTTGTGGAAAAGAAGTTTTCCAGTGTGCATCCATTCAAATTGAACAGATACTTGTCCAAGTAAGGGTCTCTACCTAGCTAAATTTCCATCTACTACTATCTAACTTATTTAAGTAACAATTTTCCATTCTTCCTATCTCTAGCTTAAATCCTCTGAGAGATTATAGTATCTCTTTATCAACATTTATTGTCTATTATATGTTAGATCCTGTGCTTAACTTTAGGGTAAGAAAGAAAGGATAAAGAAATGTAACAAGTCTGTTGAAGATAAGCAAAATAGTGAAAACAAAACCAAAAAGTCCTAATGGCAGATATCATCATTCCCTGGGTTTTGTATTCCAGTGCCTATCAGTGTCTGACACATGCATCAGAAATGTTAGTGAAAAGAAATGCTTTCTAACAGAGATAAAGACAAGTGCCCCAGGACATAAAAGAGATTTAGGGGCAGTTTTCAAGACGCTGAAGCCTGAAAAATGGGTGTTACAAGAAAAACCCAGAATTATTTAGAAATATGTTTCCCTAAACTGGGAAGGAGCTAAGAGATCAAAGAATGACTAGGACAAGTACAGCTTGGTGAATAGATGAGTTTATTAGGACTTACATTCAGGGCACTCCTGGGTGGCAGCAGGATAGCTCTAGAGATTCACCCTGCCCCTCATCTCTAAGCTTATTTCAAACTAGTTTTCTGGCTTTTGCCTACTGTGTGCAATGAGACTGATTTAATATGTTCCCAGATACTCCCTGGGATGTTTGGGTTCTCAGGGACACTTGTTCCTCAGTTGGACACTGTGGCCTTGGCTCACTGCCTTGGCCTTCAGGATTCAAGCAGCAGATGTACACTCTTAAGTAACCTGGGGAGGGACCTGTCACACTACAATGAGTCAGCAGGTAGATGAGGAGGAGGGGCATGCCAAGGAGAAGTGGCATGTGTGAAGGCAGCAGAAAGGAGAGCCAGGTACATGATGGGCTCAGAGGACGGAAAGTAATTGGGTATGACTTGAGTTTAGCTTGTGTTAAGGATAGTAGCAGGAGATGAGCAGGAAATGACTAGTAGAAGACACAGTCAAGGACCTTGATGTTGTCTCATGGAGTCTGAACCTTATTGCTATTTAACTAGTAGCAAGTGACTTTTATATAACCCAGATCAGATCACATTCTTCTTGGGGCCAATCTTTATGTAAGAACATGTTGATGTACCCTAGATCCACAACATAGTGCTATGCACAGAAGGAAATCATCGTCATTACCATCATCAGTCACCATCACCATCATCTAAGATTTTCTAAGCTCTTGTCATATGCCATGTCCTGTGCTGATCTTTTAAATGTCACAACACCCCATTGGGATAGATACTTGTCCTCACTTTACACATGAACAAACACAAGCTTGTGGAAAATTAGGTAACATCTTCAATTCCATATGGCTAGTAAATGCCAGAGCAGCTAAGATTCTTAGCTAAGATCAGGTTTTATCCCTCATACACCCCGCCTCTCTTGATAAACACTGATCAACTCATTGAATTTATAATTTTCCTCCACCAAAATGAAATTGTCTTTGGTGATCAATTCTACTTGATTTTACAAAGTTTTTTTTTTTTTTTTCTTTGCAGATTACAATGTAATTTGGCGGGAAATGTGTACAGAAAATGGCATTGGGTCAGCCTAGATCCTGATTTTCTGGGCCAGATCTGAGCCCTACCCTCATCCCCGTTAGTCATCATACACATTATTCTGGCATATCATAAAATACAAACATCTAAGTGCATTTCATTAGCTATGATAAGCTCTCTGTCCTCTTTATTTTCCCCAAAATTGACAGGTATCATTAAAACCTCCTCCATAAAACTTTTTAGCAGTTAACTAAGTCCTCATCTCTCTGGAAGGAAAAAAAATGAAGGCACATTTTTTAAATGTATAAACTGAATCTTCAGAGGTACAGCGTTGGAGGTTGTCATGGCAACTTTTCTCTCTCCTTCCCACTGTTTTTGGCAAGTTTTTTATTAAACAAAACAAAAAAAATTTAAATGCCCTCATTAGCCCCACCATTTCCAGTGGAATCAAATCATTTCTTTGAAATTTCTTATGACCCAAGTCATACACTCATAATACACTAAACACTGAGAAAAATATTTACTTTAATTTCCCAATATTAAGAACTGAGGACTGAATTAATTCACACACTCATTCATTGTATATAACCTAGAATTCCCCCTTTATAAAGTTCTAATCTAGGCCGTTTGTGAATACAGACTTGTAGAAAGGTCCTCACTTAAAGGAGTCCGTTATCTCATATGACAGATAAAATGAGTACCTGAATATGATTTAGGCAACAAATAAAAGAAGTTCATAACACGATAAGGGTTCACAGGAAAAAAAAAAAAAAGTGTTTTTCTGATTTACAATCATCCTTGAAAGTTTGCTAAGAAAGGGTAGGAGGTTGGGTTTAATTATAATAGGTCTTCTATGTCTGGTTGAAGAGCATGATCTATACTAACTCAAAAGGATATTTTTGAGTCACAGTTATATATATATGTGTGTGTGTGTGTGTATATATATATATATATGATAGCTGGATAATAAATCTGAAAATGTAGTATACGGTATACCACCGAACAGGGAGACAATCTGAGGGCTTGGGAGGATAGACTGGAGAAAAACAAGGAATTTTGAAAGATAGGCTGGTGTGTAAATATGATAGTGTTTCATTTCCCATATCTCAAGATTGAGTTAGAAAATACTGTGTTTTCACAAATTAACTGACTAGATAGAAAAAAAAAAATCACAGACATTTCTTGCAGCAATGCTAAAGGAAATCCTAACCAAGATTGAAACTAGACTTTTTCTAAAGCACAATGGACAAGTTTTAGGAGAAAAGATACTGTGGTTCTTTCTTGATAAATAATGATTGAACTTTTCTACTTTAAAAAAAAAACTAGTTATATTCCTTTTTTCATTATTTTCTTTGATCATGTCTTTTGTACCACATGTGTGTAGTGATAGAAGTTAGAAAACAAAGGAGAACCTTAAATAAACGCTTAAAGCTCTCTCACTATGCTGTCATCTCAATGAAGCAAAGGTGGAAATGCATTTCTCTAGGGCCTATTAATTCCTGATAGTTAGCAAAGACCAGCAAATATTTGTGTATTAAGGGAAAAATGTTTCTTGAACAATCATCCAAAGTGGAGACTACCCTAAATTTACCAAATTAATCCTAAAGGTGTCTTGTCCAAAATAATACATAAATAAAATGAGTAAGTCATCCCATTAGCCCCTTGGGAACACCTAAAATTTTTACCCTAAAATGTAATCTAAGAACTATGACTTAGGTTCAGTGAATGATTTCTAGTCTGAGTTTCCTACAACTGAAGTATTTTTTAAACAGAGAAAGTAGATTTTTCAAGAGTAAATTTTTGATTTTTTTTTTTTTGAGGCGGAGCCTCGCTCTGTCGCCCAGGCTGGAGTGCAGTGGCTGGATCTCAGCTCACTGCAAGCTCCGCCTCCTGGGTTTACGCCATTCTCCTGCCTCAGCCTCCCGAGTAGCTGGGACTACAGGCGCCTGCCACCTCGCCCGGCTAGTTTTTGTATTTTTAGTAGAGACAGGGTTTCACCGCGTTAGCCAGGATGGTCTCAATCTCCTGACCTCGTGATCCGCCCGTCTCGGCCTCCCAAAGTGCTGGGATTACAGGCTTGAGCCACCGCGCCCGGCCATTTTTGGTATTTTTAAAGCCTAATTGGAGTTCTCCATTTACACATATGGCAAGGTTGAAAATCTCCTTGCTTTCACTAGATGTAATCATCTCAGGGTAGTCACATATCTTATATCTCATGCTGATCAGGAGCTCTATCTGGCAGCTGTTTAAGTCCCCAGTTAATTAAAAATGGAAAAACAAATTAATTATTCCTTAATATATGCAGTTGGCATGATAGCTGATTTTTTAGAAGAGTGAATCCACAGAGGATATAAAAATAAAATGATCCTTAGGGATAAAATATCTAGGACCTAAAAGGATTTTATGATAGCTCAGTTAGATACCTAAGACCTCTATTATAATATAAAGAAGAATTCATCTTTTATAGGACCTGGGAACAGAACACGGAACAGATGTGCTTTAATATAAAAGGACTGGGAGAGAAATCGCTAAATAACTTGATATAAAGAAATAGTGGGCCCAACAAAGGCCAAGAATACCTGGGGTATTGGGTTCCTGAGCAGCAAAGCAAACTTGGACTCTGTTACAACTTAATCTTAAGTTCTAAGGCAAGTATTTGCACATCACTAAAATAGCATTGTAACTGACATTTTAGCAAGCTCATCACATGAATGGCCATGACTAACTGATTAAATGGGAAGAGATCTCAGACTTATTCTATCATGATGGTTAGTGACATGGTTTCATAGAAAGTTCCAAAGAATTCCCAAATCACACTGTAAACCATGATTTCCAGACTCAGAATCAGAAAGTAACAGTTTTTTGTAGCATAATATATGTTGAATTTTATTTCATTTCAATTTTAATTTTAGATACACCTACAGGTTTGTGACATGGGTATATAACATGATACTGAGGTTTGAGGTAAGAACGGTATGAACCCTGTCACCCAGGTGTGAGCATAGTACCCAACAGGTAGTTTATCAACCCAGGCCTCCCCTCCCTTACCCCTCTAGTAATCTGTAGTGTCTACTCTTCCCATGTTTATGTTCATGGGTATTCAATGTTTAGCTCCCATTTATAAGTGAGAATATGCAGTATTTCGTTTTCTGTTTCTACATTAATTTAAGATAACGGCCTCCAGGAGCATTCATGTTGCTGCAAAGGAGATGATTTTTTTTTATTATACTTTAAATTCTAGGGTACATGTGCACAATGTGCAGTTTTGTTACATATGTATATATGTGCCATATCAGTGTGCTGCACCTGTTAACTCATCGTTTATATTAGGTATATCTCCTAATGCTAGCCCTCTTCCATTCCCCCACCCCATGACAGGCCCTGGTGTGTGACTTTCCCCACCCTGTGTCCAAGTGTCCTCATTTTTCAGTTCCCACCTATGAGTGAGAACATGTGGTGTTTGGTTTTCTGTGCTTGCGATAGTTTGCTCAGAATGATGGTTTCCAACTTCATCCATGTCCCTACAAAGGACACGAACTCATCCTTTTTTATGGCTGCATAGTATTCCATGCTGTATATGTGCCACATTTTCTTAATCCAGTCTGTCGTTGAGGGACATTCCGGTTGGTTCCAAGTCTTCTCTATTGTGAATAGTGCCACAATAAACATACATGTGGATGTGTCTTTACAGCAGCATGATTTATAATCCTCTGGGTATATACACAGGATTATATGGGATGGCTGGGTCAAATGGTATTTCTAGTTCTAGATCCTTGAGGAATCACCACACTGTCTTCCACAATGGTTGAAATAGTTGGCTGCATTGTATTCTATGATATATATATATATGTGTATGTGTATATATATATATGTGTGTGTGTGTGTATATCTATATATATAACATTTCCTATATCCAATCAACCATTGATGAATACCTAGAAGGATTCCATGTCTTTATCATCTTCAATAATGTCTTAATGCTCATGCAAGTACATGTGTCTTTTGGTAGAACAATTTCATTTCCTTTGGACATACACCCAATAATGGACATACACCCAATTGACCTAGTAAGGTCAAATGGCAGCTCTGTTTTAGCTCTTTGAGAAATTACCAAACTTCTTTCCACAGTGGCTGAACTAATTTGTACTCCCACCAGCAGTGTACAAGCATTCCCTTCTATCCACAACCTTTTCAGCATCTTTATTTTTTGACTTTTTAGTAATAGCCATTCTGACTGGTGTGAGATGATATATTACTGTGATTTTGATTTGTATTTCTCTGATTATTAGTGATGATGAGCATTTTTTCATGTTTATTGGCCACTCGTCTATCTTTTTTTGTGACATGTCTATTCATTTCCTTTGATCGGTTTTAATGGGGTTGTTTTTTGTTTGTTGGTTTAACTTTCTTATAGATCCTGGATATTAGACTTCTAACAGATGCATAGTTTAAAAATATTTTCTCCCATCCTGTAGGTTGTCTGTTTACTCTCTTGAATGTGTATTTTGCTGTGCAGAAGCACCTTAGTTTAATTAAGTCCCACATATCAATTTTTTTATTTCATTGCAATTGCTTTTGAAATAAATAATCAAAAAAATTATTTGCCAAGGTCAATGTTGAGAAGGGTATTTCCTAAATTTTCACCTAGGATTTTTAGAGCTGGAGGTTATACATTTAAATCTTTAATCCATCTTGAGTTAACTTTCATATATGGTAAAATGTAGGGGTCCAGTTTCATTGTGATTATGGCTAGCTAGCTATCCCGGCACCATTTGTTGAATAGAGAATCCTTCCCCTATTGCCTGTATTTTGTTTGCCTTGTCAAACATCAGATGTCTGTAGGTATGTGGCTTTATTTCTGAGTTTTGTATTCATTCCATTGCTCTATATGTCTGTTTATATACCAGTACTATGCTGTTTCTGTTACTGTAGCCTTAGTACAGTTTGAAGTTAGGTAGTGTGATGCCTCCAGCTTTGTTCTTTTTAGTTAGAATTGCTTTAGCTATCCAGGTTCTTTTTTCATCCCTTGATCATGTAAGGCTTTATTCCTGCAATGCAAGGTTGGTTCAACATGTGCAAATCAATAAATGTGATTCACTACATAAACAGAACTGGAAACAAAAATCATATAATCATCTCAACAGACACAGAAAAAGCTTTTGATAAAATCCAAAATAGCTTCATGATAAAAACATCAGCAGACTAGGCATCAAAAAAACATAGCTAGCTGGGCGTGGTGGCTCATGCCTGTAATTCCAGCACTTGGGGAGGCCGAGGCGGGCAAATCAGGAGGTCAGGA
>NW_012114622.1:3315579-3317293 GCF_000951035.1 Colobus angolensis palliatus
GCTGGAATCATTAGCCTTGAGAAGTAGAACAATACAGGGATATCCACTCTCACCACTCATTCAACATAATAGTAGAAGTGCTAGCCAGAGCAATCATGCAAGGTAAAGAAATAAAAGGCATCCAAATAGGAAAAGAAAAAGTCAAACTATTTCTCTTCAATGACAATGATTCTATACCCAGAAAATCCTAAAGCCTCCACCAAAAGCATTTCTATATACTAATAATATCCAGGCTGAGGTTCAAATCAAGACCACAATCTCATTTACAACAGCCACAAGAAAAATGAAATACCTAGGAATACATCTAATCAACAAAATGAAAGACATCTACAAGGAGAACTATAAAATATTGCTGAAAGAGATCAGAGACAACACAAACAAATGAAAAAACAGTATATGCTCACGGATTGGAAGAATCAATGTCATTAAAATGGTCATACTGCCCAAAGCAATTTACTGATTCAATGCTATTCCTGTTAAAGTACCAATGCCATTAATCACAGAATTATAAAAAGTTATTCTAAAATTCATAAGGAAATAATGGTTTCCAGTGGCTGCTCACTTACTGTGAGATCTTAGGCAAGTCATTTAGCTCTATGCATTTCAGACTCTCCTTTTATAAAAGGGAAGCTGTTTGTTCTTGTCTCTGAGTCACTGGAATGCAGTGGAGAAATTTATGCATGGCTATTTTGAGTTATGATGAAGATAGATTTTTCCTAGATCCAAAAGCTAACGACTCTTTTGCCTTGGGGTATTTATCTTAATTGACATTTCTTTAGCTTTACTAACACCAGGGAGACCAGCTATGTCTAGACTTCTTTAGGGCCATTTTATGTTGCTATTACAGAATAAATTATTAAGGGAAATTTATCATGTAAATTTATCACCTTTCAACCACAACATTAAAAATGACACCAGTTTCTTTAAATTAATATTAGCTTTTTTTTTTTTTCTAAAGGCTCTAATTCCTTTTAACTCACTTTACCTCACAACACCCCAAAGAGAGACCGGTACTAACATTCCCAACCCTCATTACAAATGGGGAAACTGAGAATCAGTAGTAAATAACTGATCCAGAGAGATTAAGTGAATTTCCAGTAGAGGTAAGATTAGGATATAGATCTCTTGACTTTCTGTCTCAGTAAGAATAGCTTCCTTGGTATTAGAACACCAAGAAACACAGGAAGGTTCACCTCTTACAAAATAGGTTCTTATCGGCTTGCTATAGTATTTTATACCTGCCCTAACCCTACCCCTAAAACAAAATATTATTACAGCTAATAGTTATCGAGTATATATTTGTACAATTACATCTCATGATTCTCACAATAGTCCTAATTATCTGTAGCAAGGTTGAATAACTTACCAGAGGTCACACAGCTGGTGAACTAGGCATTAAATGTTCTTATTAAAAGAGGTAAATGTTTAGGTCAACATATATATATAAATGTATATATATATAAAGTGGTAGAGTGAATGTGTGTATATCCATTATATATCTATGTACCTATTATATATCTATAATATATCCCTTATATATCTATATCTAATATATACATCTATATCTATTATATATCTGTATCTCTCTAGATATACCACTTTATATCTACACCATTTATATACACCATATATCATATATAATATACATATATAAATGTTATATATGTATATATTATATTTCTATAATATATCCCTTATATATCTATATCTAATA
>NW_012114622.1:3317683-3344566 GCF_000951035.1 Colobus angolensis palliatus
ATATATCGTGGTAGGGTTGTTTACAGGAAAAGGGTGAAACTTTGAAGACAAGGAGCTCTGGGTTCGGAACCCAACTCAACAGTTCATAAAACATGAGACATTCAATATGTTATAGTGAAAAACAAAACACAAATGGAATCACATTAATTCTCTGCTTGGGACCATATTCTGGTTCCTGACTACCATAGGTCCCTTCGTGACACACCTGCTGTGCCTCCCCAGCATCATCTCTCATCATCCTTCTCTTTGCTTCCTGTATTAGGTCACACACCATCACCTATTCAGTTTTGCCAACAGGCCATTATCTATTTTATACCCCGTCAAAGCCTTTTCACATTTTGTTCCCTTTTCCTGGAATGCATCCCCCCACCCCACTCCCATCCTCTATTCTTCACCATGTATTAGGAGCCTCCCCCTCAGCCTCAAACTCTACATGGTATACATTACTCTTCATGCATTTAGATAAGGACCCTGAAGTTAAAAGATGCTGAAGCAGCTGCCAGGCTCACATTGCAGGTGAGGCACTGAGCTAAAATTCAAATCCAGTTCTACCTCCAAAGTTCAGGGTTTTTACATTTACCTAAGTGTAAAGATGTCTCTGACAGGTAAAATCATATTTCAACCTTAGTCTGGGGACTGTCTGATATATCTTGAGAGAAATCAGGGACTGCTAGTCCTTTCTTGTTGCTCATCAGTACACTACTAAAATTTAGGGCATCTTGGGCCATAAGGCTTAGGCCTTTCTCACAATACCAGACTGAAGTCTGATGCTGTCAAGGAAAGCATGAAACTCCAACCACTTAGCTACTTAAGATATGTCTGTCAAAGGATCCACCCCAAGAGTATTCCAAAGGAAGGCCATAAGGGCTAAGTAACACTGTTCTATTCTTACGCACAGATGTAATGACCCAAGAGGGACCTATGACAAAATCAGAAGTACTCAGGTCATTGAAATTGGATTGTTTTTATGATGATGTCAGCGAATGACTTAAGCTAACTTTGAAAATTGCTCATTGTCATGCAATTTGCTCATTTATTCAATACATTCTTAATGAGAATCTATCACATAGTGTACACTGCATTCATTATTTGACATAATGCAATAAATGGATGAGACTTGGACCTTGCCCTTTTGCTATCTAGGGGAAACCAGACAAGATACATGTAAACAAATGGATGATTGCAAACTGTGACAATAAAAGAAGTATGCAGAGTGATGTGATAGGGAATAACAAATGAGGAGATGTTTGCTTTACATTGTCTCTTCTTGGAGCCTGGGACCTTGCAGATGTGAAGTTCCCTCTACATGCAAAGAGCTGGGGGAGAAAGCTCCTGCTGGAAGGGACTGCAAATGTGAAGACTCTGATACAGGGTTAGCGAGTTTGATGTGATCAAGGTACTGAAAGAAGACAGGAGAATGTATTATTGAAAAGAAGAGTGAAATAAGAAGATATTTATTCAGTCATTCATACAGCTTTACAGAGCACAAACCACTTACTAAGTGCTATTCCAGGTGCTGAATATAAACCAGTAGCAGACAGAGAAGCTCATGTTCCACTGGTGTTGACATTCCAGCAAGAGTTTGGAGCAACAGGCAGGCTTCACGCCTTCAGGATTTTATAAGGCAAAGAGTTTGGAGTTTATTCTAATTGGAATGTAAAGCCAGGCAGTTACGTGAGCTGATAAATATTTTAAAAGCTCACCCTGGGCTCCACTATGTGGTGACAGCCAGAAAACATTCAGAATTATTGTTGTCATTATTTTGATTATTATCAATAATAAATATCCTGGGTCTCTTTTACTTATATTTTTGAAGGTAGGGATCTTGTCAACACAGTGACAAAAATTTCAAGCCACTAGAGGGAATCATTTACAAAAGGACACCAACAGAGCACAGTGTTGTTTGCTCTCAGAGCCTATTTCCTCCAGATAATTTCTAAACTAAAACTAATTGACATATTAGCCAATAATGTTTATAAGGCAGAAGTCACTGGAGGTAAGTAGAAAGGGTGGAGAAGAAACAGTGCCTATCTGTAAATACAGGAATAATTTATAATCAGTCACATCATTTTCTTCCCTACGCCTTTTCTATCCCTTCCTAATTATAGGCCTTTTTAGAATATGGGAAATAATCAAATTCCATTTGTTTCTTCTAAGCAAAGGAAGTAAGCAGCTTTCAAATCCTCTTGCAAGAAAGTGGTCTATTCCAACTCGTTTGCCCTTGAGAAATACTATTCTCTCCTGGAAGAAGTATGGATTTTGCACTGTGAGATTATTCATATCTCAATTCCAGTATTAACTGTAAAACTTGGGTAAGTCAGTTAGCTTCCCAAAAATAAGAAGATAAAACAGGTATTTAAAGAAAAGCTTGTGTGTGTTTTTAGCAGCACTATTCACAATGGCCACCATGTTGGACAGGCTGGTCTCAGACTCCTGACCTCAGGTGATCCACCTGCCTTGGCCTCCCAAAATGCTGGGATTAGAGGCGTGAGCCACCACCTCAGGCCAAGAAATCATCTGCTTTTAAGCCAAAGAAGTTACAAAATTATAAACTCAGGTATTTAAATTTCATATTTAAAGTCACTCTAATGTTGAAAGGAATTTAACATTTCAAAGGATCTAACAAGATTAGCCTTATGTTTATTGAGGGCGTAATCTTACACTTGTGATTTCTGTTTGAAAGTACAATGGTATTTAATCTTTATAAGTGGTTTTAGATTCACCACATGTAATTGATTAGGGATTTTTTTTAATTTTTTAAGACTTGCAAGGTTGTAGTTGTTCAACCATTTTAATTGTTTTAAAAAAAATTCAGTTTAAAATATTTGAGAGAACTTGACAAAGCTTATAAATGGAACCAAACTAATCAAAATGACAGAATTGCTAGATTTATTCATAGAATAATATGATAAGTCAAGATTCTTAAGGTAAAATAAAGTTTATGAATTTATATATTTAATAAATTCAATAGTAATTTAAAATAACAGTAACCAAAAGTAGGCTTTTCTATGCACAGAAATCACCTCTAAACAAAGTTAAAACTTTGCCCTTGTCAGTCCACCTGTCTTCCCCCTCTTCCCCACCTCCACCCAGCCCCATCCCCCCAAAAAAGATTAAATATATTAATAAAGAAATTTAAAACTTCACTTTTATATTTGTCATTCAATAAAGCCATCCACACTCTCTCTAGTCTTCTCTTCTCAATGCACATATATGCCACCTCTTTTATCCAGGCTCATGTTGCACTATTTAGAGTCTAACTCTCAAGCACAGTATAGTACAGAAATATGACCTTTTACTCATCATGCCCCCATGAATTTGCCACTCTTTTCTCAGTAATATAATTTAGACCAATCTTATTTTCCACTTGCCGATGATGGAAAAAAAAAAAAAAGGCTTTCATTTCCTTTACTCAAGTTCAGCACACTCAATTTATTATGGCACACTTTCCTGAAGAGCTGCGTATTGCTTCAGTATATTTCTCAAAACAGCCTTTTAGGTAACTGTCTCGAATTATCAGAAATGACATTCAAAATGAAATCTGTTTATCATTCCCAGTCTTACTCCTGAATTATTTTGTCGGTTGCCCTTCTCCATTTCCCCACCTTTAAACAAACAATAAAACTAATACCCTGAACTACATCTGGTTTATGTGATTATCTTTCCAGGGCCCACAAAATAAGTAACTGCTTAACAACACCTCTTATATGTGCTCACAATCCATTGCTAGGCATAGAGTATGTTCAAATTGATTACTGAATATTGTACACCAAAAATATACACAATTTTTGTTAATTAAAAAAATCAATTATTGAGACTATTCAAAGCTAGGTAATTACAAAATGGGACCTTTCCTGTTGCAAAAAAACAAGACAGTCTTTTTCCAGATGTTAAATACTCCATGCTATAACTATCTCCAAATTGTCTTTTATCTACAGGACTAAAACATTCCATGGTATCTTTGCATTTTCCAGACTATAACTAAATGAAATAATCTTCAAGACCTATCATTCCCTAGACAGCCTTGGAGAAATATAGTATAAAAGCTCTATCCCAGTGGTTTATTATGCTGTGTTAATCTATCAGTATGCATTATTAGTAATTCTCTCAATACATTAGTGAATACACTGAGGTTTACTAAAGGTCAACTACATCATCAATTGAGGTTCCAACTGACAAAAATCACTTAAAATTATAAAACAAATAGTCCAGAAGCAAATTTATTAATAGATTTTTATTCTCAAGAGAGCTCTAACAAAGGTAGTTTCCCTAGAATATTTAACTAATTCAGCACCAGTAGGTCTAATTTCAGACACTACCAAATAGGTAATATCATCCCTCAGCATTCATACCTCCTTATCCCGGGAACACACACACACACACTTGTTTCTATTTCTGGATGGTTCTTTATCTGCACATCTATTTGTTTCACGACTTTTTTATCTCATGAGTTATTTCCAGGTCATACAATTATGATCTCATTATAAACACATGTGATATTATATTCAACAGTGAAAAACTGAAAGCTTGTTCCTTAACATCAGGAACAAGGCAAAGATACCCAGTCGACCAACTTCTATTCATCACAGTATTAGAAGTCCTAGCTAGAGTAATTGAGCAAGAAAAAGAAGCAACAGGTATCCAAATAAGAAAGGAAAATATAATTATTTCAATGCATAGATATGATCTTACATGTAGAAAACACTGAAGACTTTTAAAAAATTCAGTAAAGTTGCAAGATTAAAAAAAAACTTAAAACTCAGTTGTGTCTATACGAACAAAATCAGTTGTGTTTCTACAAACACACAGTGTTCTAGAAATGAAGAAAATGGTGAATTCTATTTCCAATAGCATCAAAAGAATAAAACACTTAGGAATAAACTTAAATAAGGAGGTAACAAACTTATACATTGAAAACTACCTAACACTGATAAAAAACAAGAAATGCAGAAGACACAAATGAGTGTTCATAAATTTGAAGACTTAATATTGTTCAAATATCTATACTTCCTAAAGCAATCTCAAGATTAGATGCAGTCCCTATTAAAATACAAATGGTATTTTTCAAATTCAAAAAAATGTCAAGTTTATATGAAACAAAATAAAGAAACCAAAACAATATTGTGAAAGAAGAACAAAACCAGAAGTGTCAATCTTACTGATTTCTAAATATATGACAAAGATACAGAAATTAAAATTGTATGGTACCTGTATAAAAACATGCATATAGACCAATCGAACAGAAATAGAGAGCCCTCAAATAAACCCATATATACATGGTCAACCAAACTTCAATAAAAGTGCCAAGGCTACAAAAAGGATAGTCTCCTTAACAAATGGTTCGGGGCAAACTATACACACACACACACACAAGAATAAAATGAAACCCTGAACTTATTTTGCACACAGAAATAAAAACAGAATGAATTAAAGATTTAAATGTATATCTGTAACTGGAAAATTCTTTGAAGAAAACAGGAGGAAAGTTTAATGACATTGGGGTAATTATTTTTTTGATATGAAATGAAAAGCATAAGTAACAAAAGCAAAAATAGACAAGTGAGACTACATCAAACTAAACAGCTTCTGCACAGCAGTGGAAAAAGTTATCAGAGTGAAAAGGCAATCTATAGAATAGGAGAAAAGATTTGCAAACCATGTATTTGATAAGGAGTTAATACCCAAACCATAAAAGGAACTCCTATGTCTTAATGCCAAAAATCATTAAAAATGATTTAAAATGGGCAAAGAACTTGCATAGACACTTCTTCAAAGAAAGCATACAAATCAGAAGGCATACAAATGGGAAGACTAGTTGTCCATTCGTTTGCCATGTGAAGATGTTTAACATCATTAATCAGAGAAATACAAACCAAAACAAAAATGACTGTTAGAATGACTATAATCAAATATAAATCATAAAAACAAAACTAAAAGTTAACATGTGCTTGGTAGTATGTGGAGAAATTGAAACCCTTGTAGATTGTTGGTGAGTAATGAGTTAGTGCAGCCATTATGGAGGCTTTTCAAAAAATTGAAAACAGAATTGTCATAACATTGCCATATAATCCAGTAGTTCCACAACTAAGTATACATCCAAAGTAAGTAAAATCAGTATATCAAAAGAGATATATGCACTTCCATTTTCATTGTTGCATTATTCACAATAGCCAAGATTTGAAAATGACCTAAATGTCCATTAACAGATGAACATACAGGCAAAATGTGATATACACAAACAATGGAATACTATTTAGCCTCAAAAAAATAAAGAAATCCTGCCAAATGTGACATGGTGAACCTACAGGACATTATTCTAAGTGAGATAAATCAGTCATAGAAAAATAAATAATGCATGATTCCAATTATGAGGAATCTAAAGTAGTCAAACTCACAGAAACTGAGTAGAATGGTGATTGCCAAGAGTTGGGGGTAGTGGGACATGGGGAGCTGTTACTCAAGGGACATAAAATTTCAATTACACAAGATAAGTTCTAGGGATCTCCTTTACAACATTGTGCCTACAATGTATAATGCACTTAAAAATTTGTTGAGAGATTTCATAAAGTCGTGTTTAAAAAAGCAAGTAGATCCTCAATGACCTGCGGAAAGACATTAAAATAATATTAATAAAGTGGAGTTCCAAAAAATAAAGATAAAGCAGAAAGAATATTTGAGACAAAAATGTCTAATATTTTTCAACATTTGTAAATAATTATAAACTCTTACTTGCAAGGCTTTCAGTGAACAAGGAAAATAAGCCACTGAAAAAAGAGAAGTTCTTAAAAGCAGCAACAAAAGAAGAAAAACTAGATACAGGATGTGAAGATGGTTAATACTGAGTGTCAACTTAATTGGAGTGAAGGATACAAAGTATTGATCCTGGATGTGTCTGTGAGCTTGTTGCCAGAAGAGATTAACATTTGAGTCAGTAGGTTGGGGAAAGGAGATCTACCCTTAATATGGTGGGCACAATCTAATCAGCTGCCAGCGAATACAAAGCTGGCAGAAAAACATGGAAGGAGAGACAGGCCTAGCCTCCCAGCCTGTATCTTTCTCCTGTGCTGGATGCTTCCTGCCCTCGAACACTGGACTCCAAGTTCTTCAGTTTTGGGTCTCAGACTGACTCTGGTTGCTCCTCAGCTTGCAGACAGCCTATTGTGGGACCTTGTGATCATGTAAGTTAATACTTAATAAATTCCATATATACACACACACACACACACACACATATGTACTTAATAAACTCCATATATATACACATATACACATACACACATATATATACACACATATATACACATATATATGGAGTTTAAGTATTAACTTACATGATCACAAGGTCCCACAATGTATATATGTATATATGTGTATATATATTCGTTCCTGTTAGTTCTGTCCATCTGGAGAACTCTAATACATAGGAAAACTTCAGTAAGAATGATTGACATCACATTAGAAAAAATGCAAGTATTACAAAATAGACAAACAGATAAGAAGCAGCAAAAATGTTACTATCAGCCAAAAATGTCCTTCAAAATAAAGGTGAAGTGAAGACATTGATAGAAAACAAACAGGAACTAAGAGAATTCATTGCCAGCAATTCTGTACTACAAGAAATGACAAAATAAAATCTTCTCACAAAAGAAAAATACCAGGTAGAAAGTGAAACCTACAAAAAGAAAGAAGTGACAGTCCCCAGAATGATAAATATGTGTGTAAATAAAAGGATATGTCATAGATCTGATACAATCCCATTAAGAATACCAGCAGATTTTTTTGAAAAAATTTACATGCTAATTTTAAAATCTTTGTGGAAATGTAAAGAACCTAATTTTGAAAAATTAGAGATTAGGCAAACTAATTTTGAAAAATAACCACGTTGTTTTGGAACTGTAAAGTCTGTTGAAGGTTTGCAACTTCCAGGTAAGACTTGAGTGGTAAAATGTGGTTAATTATGGTCAATAGCAGCTCTTCCCACAGCTTCAGCTACCCATCTTCCAACCCCAGTCGTGTGGCAGGCAGCTATGCATGTGTTCTTGGAGTAGCTGGCACACAGCTGTGAGAGACAGGGTGCGTAAAATACATCCTGTTGTCCACATTTTGGGGATCTGTTCTCTGTTTGCTGATTTTTGCTTCTGATCAAAGAGACAAGGACACCGATGTGATAGTTATTATTCTTGTACGTCCTCCTACTGTTACAAATTTAAAGAACTAGATTTTTCTCCAAGCCCATTTAATTTTATTTTCCCAAACCCATTTTATTTTATGTGCCCCTTTTGGATGCCAGATACTGTAGATTAGAACATTCAAAAGCAACTGGATATATGGAGGAAAGCAGAAAGTGACCATGCAAACCCATGGAAAGGCACAGGCTCCTAAGAAAACTGAGAAGACCTTGAGTTTGCACCTCAGGCTGATCCTTGACACAGGGCCATACTACAACAATCAAAAAGCATAAACAATAAATAACAACAAGAACAACTAATCTCAGGGAAGGGTAGAATCTTATTTTCAGAGTTAGTAGATTATTAGATTCAAACATTCAGTTTCCCCAAAAATGACAAGGCATGCAAAGAAACAGTAAACTGTAACCCAGTCAAACTTAAAACGTGAAATAAATAGATCAACAAAAACTGACACTGGAAAAGACCCAACGACAAATCTACTAGATGGGTGCTGACGAGTTGATGGGTGCAGCACACCAACATGGCACAAGTATACATATGTAACAAACCTGCACGTTATGCACATGTACCCTAGAACTTAAAGTACAATAATAAAAAAAATAAAAAAATAATAAAAAAATAAAAAATAATAATAAAAAAATAATAAAAATTTAAAAAAAGAAGAAAAAAAAGACTTAAGAGAACTATTTCACCCAGGCACCAGGTCAGTCTCCTCAAGAACTACAGCAGCAAGTCCAACCATGTATCATGCTAGATAACCTGCCAAGAATCTCTGGACAGACTGACAGTTGAGAACTTTCCCTGCTAGTATCATTTGGTAAAGACTGAAATAAGTGCCTACATCTTTAATTGTCAGACACCAATGCATGACCTCAGGGATCATGAACAAACAAGGAAATATGACACCCCCAAAGAAAGAAAATAAAGCACAAGTTGCCAATTTTAAATAAACTGAATTTATTTATGCACTGCTTAAGAATTCAGAATAATCACCTTAGAAAAGTTCACTGAGCTATAGAGAATACAGATAGACAAGTAAATGGAATCAGAAAAGCAATTCGTGAGCAAAAAGAATTTTAACAGAGATGGCAAACATAGAAAAGAAGCAAAGGTAAATTCTGGAGCAAAAGGACACAATGACTGTACTAAAACTTTCGTAGAGAATTTCAACAGTAGACTTATCAAGCAAAGGATCAGTGGATTCAAAGACAGGTCACTTATCAAATCAATGGATTATTGGCATTCCTAAGAGAAAAATGTAAACAACCTGGAAAACATAACTGAGATAATAATTCAAGAAAATTTCCCAAATCCTGCCAGATACAAGAAATCCAGAGAACACCTGTGAGAATCTGTACAAAATGAGTATCAGCAAGGCACATAGTCACCAGACTGGCCAAGGTCAAAGCTCAAGAAAAATACTTAAAGGCAGCTAGAGAAAAAGGTCTGATTACATACAAAGGGAACACCATCAGCTAACAGAGGACTTCTCAGCAGAAACCTTACAACCCAGGAGATATTTATTGGAGGTCAATTTTCAGCATTCTTAAAGAGACATTCCAGCCAGGGATTTCATAACCCTTCAAACTAAGCTTCATAAGCAAAGGGTAAATAAAAGCTTTTTAAGACAAGCAAGTACTAAGGGAATTTGTTACCACTAAACCAACCTAAAGAGATCCTTAAGAGAGTTCTAAACATGGAAATGAAAGAACAGTATCTACTGCCACAAAAACACACAAGTACATAGCCCACAGATCCTATGAAGCAACCATACAATACAAACAATAAAGCGATCAGCCAACAACTTCAGGACAGGATCAAAACATCAAATATCAATATTATTAATCTTGAATGTAAAGGATGTAAATATCCCACTTAAAAGGCACAGAGTTGCAAGCTGAATAAAATAAACAAGACCCAGTTATCAGTTGTCTTCAAAGGATCCATCTCACATGTAACAACAACCATAGGTTCAAAGTAAAGAGTTTGAGAAACATCATGCAAACGGAAAACAAAAAAGAGCAAGAATCATTATTCCTGTATTAGATAAAACAGATGGTAAACCAACAGTAGTCATAAAGGACAAAGAAGGGCATTACATGATGATAAAGAGCACAATTCAACAAGACTTAGCTATCCTAAATACATACACATATTACACTTAAACACCCAAAATTCATAGAACTACAATTCCCATGTCTATGAAAAGACTTAGACAGCTACATAATAATAGTAGGGACTTCAATACCCAAAAACAGTGTTACACAAGTCATTGAAGTGGAAAACTAACACAGATACTCTGGACTTAAATTCAACACTTAACCAACTGAACCTAATTAATATATACAGAATACTTCACCTATCAAGTACAAAATTCTTCTTATCTGCACATGACACATGCTCCAAGATTGACCACATACTCAGCCATAAAGCAAGTGACAATAATTTAAAAAAAAATGAAATATCAAGGGTACTCTTGTACTACAGGGAATCAAAATATAAATCAATACCAAGAAAATTACCAAACCCACACCATTACATGAAAATTAAACAACTTATTCTTGATGATTTTGGGGAAAACAATAAAATCAAGACAGAAATCAAAAATTTTTTTGAAATAAAGAGAATCAGAGACATAACATACCAAAACATTTGGGATGCAGCAAAAGCAGTGTTAAGAGGAAACTTTATAGTGCTAAATGCTTACATCAACAAATCAGAACGATCTCAAATTAATGATATAATATCACACCTAGAAGAATTAGAAAAACAAGAACAAAACAGCTCCAAACAGAAGAAAATAAATAAAATCAGAGAAAAATGGAATGAAACTGAGACTCCCCAAAAACCCACAAAGATAATCAACCAAACCAAAAATCAGTTATTTGAAAGGGTAAGCATGATTGATAGACCACTAACTAGATAACAGAAAAAAAAAAAGATTCAAATAACCACAATCAGAAACTATAAAGGTGACATTATAACTGATCTCACAGAAACACAAAATATCCTTAGAGGCTATTATAAACACCATTATGCATGCAAACTAGAAAATATACAGGAAATGGATATTCCTGGGAAAACACAGCCTCCCAATATTGAATTAGGAAGAAACAAACCCTGAAGAGATGAATATCAAGTTCCAAAATTGAATCCATACTTTTAAAAACGATCAAACAAACAGCCAGGTTGATTCACAGCTGAATTCTACCACATGTACAAATAAGTAGTACCAATTCTACTGAAACTATCCCAAAAAATTGAGGAGGAAAGATTCCTCCCTAACTCATTCTGTGGAGCCAGCTTCACTCTAATACCAAAACCTGGCAAAGACACAACAATAAAAGAAAACTACAGGCCAATGTCTCTGAAGAGCACAGATGCAAAAATTCTCAACAAACCAAAACCTTAGTAAACCAAACCCAGTAGGACATCAAAAATTAATTTACTACAACCAAGTAGGCTTCATTTCAGGGATGCAAGATTGTTTCAACATATGCAAATCAATAACTGTCATTTGCTACATATACAGATTTTTTTTTTTTAATGTAATAATCTCAATGGACATGAAAAAGGCCTCAATAAAATTCAACATCCATTTCCTGATGTTGGCTAGGTATCACAGGAACATACCTCAAAATAATAAGAACTGTCTAGGACAGACCCACAGCCAACATCATACTGAGTGAGCAAAAGCTGGAACAACCCCCACTGAGAAATGGAAAACCACCACCATGCCCATTCTCTCCAGTCCTAATCAACATAGTACTAAAAGTCCTAGCCGGGTCAATCAGGCAAGAGAAATAAATAAAAAGCATAAAAGTAGAGGAGGGAAAAAAGCAAACTCTCTCTCTTTGCTGACAAGATGATTCTATAGCTAGAAAACCCTAAAGACTCTGCCAAAATGTTCCTGGAACTTATAAAGGACTTCAGTAAAGTTTCAGGATACAAAATCAATATTAAAAAATCAGAATTTCTGTACAACAAAAACGCGCAAGCTGAGAGCCAAGTGAAGAACACAATTCAATTTACAACAGCCACAAAGAAAATGCATCTAACCAAGGAGGTGAATGATCTCTACAAAAAACTACAAAACGCTACTGAAAGAATGCACAGATGACACAAACAAATGAAACAACATTCCATGTTTATGGGTTGGAAAAATAAATATCAGTAAAATGATCATACTTCCCAGAGTGATCTGTAGATTCGATATTATTCCTATCAAACTATCATTGCTATTTTTCACATAATTAAAAAAAATTCTAAAAGTGATATGGAGCCAAAAAGGAGCCAAAATAGCTAAGGTAGTCCTAAGCAAAAAGAACAAAGCTCGAAGCATCAGGTTACCCAACTTCAAACTATACAATAAGGCTAGAGTAAGCAAAACCACACAGTACTTGTATAAAAAATAGACACTTGGACCAATACAACAGAAAAGAGAAGCCAGAAATGAAGCCATACACCTATAGCCATCTGGTTGATCCTTGACAAAGTCAACAAAAACAAGCAATGGGGAAAGGAATTTCTATTCAATAAATGGTGCTCAGATAGTTGGTGAGTCATATGCAGAAGAATGAAACTGGACCCCTATATTTGACCACAGACAAAAGTTAATTCCAGATGAATTAAAGATTTAAATGCAAGACCTCAAATCATAAAAATCCAGGAGAAAATCAAGAAAATACATGGACATTGGTCTTGGGAAATAATTTATGACTAAGTCTTCAAAAGCAATTGCAACAAAAATGAAAATTCGCAAGTAGGGGGACCCAATTAAACTAAGGGAGCTTCTGCATAGCAAAAGAAAACTATCAAGAAAGTAAACAGGCAACCTACAAAATGGGAGAAAATATTTGCAAACTACACATCTAACAGAGGTTTCATATCCAGAATCTATAAGGAACTGAAGCAATTCAACAAGCAGAAAACACATAACCCCATTAAAAAGTGGACAGGAGAGACACTTCTCAAAAGATGACATAAAAGCACCCACCCAACATATGAAAAAATGTTCAACATCACTAAATGTCAGAAAAACATAAACCAAACCACAGTAAGATACCATCTCACACCAGTCAGAATGCCTATTATAAACAAAGTCAAACAATAACAGATGTTGGTGAGGTTGCAAACAACAGGGAAAACTTATACACTGCTGTTGGGAATGTAAATTAGTTCAGCCATTGTGGAAAGCAGTTTGGAGATTTCTCAAAGAACTGAAAACAAAACTACCATTTGACTCAGCAATCCCATTACTAGGTATACACCCAAAGGAATATAAATCATTCTGCTATAAAGACACATGAACATGTATGTTTTTCACCATACTATTCATAATAGCAATGACATGGAATCAAACTAGATGCTCAACAAAATGAGAAAGGTTCCTGTTAACAGGCCCCCATTTCACAGATTCAATCCCAGGTTACCACCCAGGAACAGGAGAGTCCAGGCTCTACTCCCCTGCAAATGGCATGAACTTCCCAAGGCTCTACCCCAGTGTTCACTCCTCCCAGTGTGCAGGCTGCTTGGAGGTTCTACAGGGAGCCCTCTTTACTTGGCTGTCTCAACATGATTTATGAGTACTCATGATAGCTACAAAGAAAAATCTGTGGTAGATTTGCAAAAGATAGGTAAAATAATTAAAGCATACTCCTACCCCCAAAAAATCATCATACAGACAGACATCAAATAACAAAGAAAGACATTCAGAGAGGAAGAACAGGACAAAGGAATTACAAAACAGTCAAAAAACAATTAGCAAAATGGTAGTAAGAGGTTCAAGTTAAATCAATTCAAAGAGACTCATGCCAAGACACATTTAATCAAACTTTTGGAAGACAATGACAAAATAGAATACTGAAAGCAGTATAAGTGACTGATCACATACAAAGGATTCTCAATGAGATTATCAGAAGATTTCTAAATAGAGATTTTGGAGGCCAGAAGGAAGTGGGTCAATATATTTATAATGCTCAAAATATATGACACCAAAGCATAGGCAACAACAAAAAAATGGGCACATTGAACTTTATCAAAATTTTTTAAAACTGTGCTTCAAAAGATAGTATCAACAAAAGCAACTCTTAGAACAGGAGAAAGTATTCGCAAATCATATATCTGATAAGGAATTGTTATCCAGAATATATAATAAATTCCTAAAACTCAACAAAAACCCACAATTTAAAAAAGGGCAAAGGATTTGAAATGACACTTCTCCAAATAAGATACACCAATTGTTGAAAAGCACATGAAAAGATGTTCAAAGTAACTAATCAAGAAAATGCAAAAAAAAAAAAAAAAAGAAAAATTGAAACCACAATATCCCAGCTCTACATAGCCACTAGAATTATTAAAATCAATAAGGCTTATAATATCAAGTCTTGAAGAGGACTTAGAACAGCTAGACGGCTAACATGGTAAAACCCTGTCTTTATTAAAAATACAAATATTAGCCAGGTGGGGTGGTAAGTGTCTGTAGTCCCAGCTACTTGAGAGGCTGAGGCAGGAGAATTGCTTGAACCTGGGAGGTGGGGGCTGCAGTGAGCTGAGATCACACCACTGCACTCCAGCCTGGGCAACAGAGTGAGATTCCATCTCAAAAAAAAAAAAAAAAAAAAGCTAAAACTGGGGTCATTAAAAATAGAATAATCATTTTGGAAAATAATTAAATAATTTGGCAATTTCTTATAAAATTGAACCTATAATTACGACTGTACCAATGAATTCAGCCATGAGATTTCTAAGCATTTACCAAAGAAAAATTTCTTAAATACCTCTGACCGAGATTTTTACATTGTTAATTATAAGAGAATTCATGATAGCTAAAAACTGAAAATATCACTAATGTTCATAAACAAGCGAATGAATAAACACATTGCAACATATTCATGCAAAAGCATATTTATCAATTTAAAAATAAAAATACCTGCAACAACTTGGATGAATCTGGAAAGAAAACTGGCTGAGAGGAATAAATCAGCACAAAATAGTGCATACTATTTTATTCCGTGTATAAGAAATTCTAGAACAGGAAAATCTAATCTGCAGTGACTGAAAGGTGAACAGTGGTTTCTAAGCCCAGATGTGGTGGGGATTGACTTTAACAAGTATGGAGACCTTTTGACAGTAATAAAAATATTCTCTATCATGATTGGAGTGATGGTTATATAGATACATATATATTTGTCAATACTCAAACTGCACACTTAAAATAGGCAAATCTTATTGAATGCAAATTATGTACATGTGTATACATACACAGATATATAGACATAAAAAGTTAACTATTAAATAAAATATTGTTTAATCTGTGGAACCTCAACATATAAACAAATAAAAACAGAGCTTCAAATTCTGATATGGGGGTATGATATGCTCCTTAAGAACTCAGGAAAAATCATGAGGACTTGACAGAACACAAAATAAAAACCATACTCCACAGTATCTAAGAAATAGTTATAAGAAAATTTAACTATTTTTATTTTTTATTTTTTACATTTATCTTCAAAATAAATATCTCATATAATCTAATCATAATATATAATATTTTACTCAGTTGAGTAAGTCTCACAAAGAAAATGTCATAAAGATTATTTTTTGAAAAAAAAAGTCTAGAGCGATGTCAAAGGTCAAATTACCAGCCTGCAGTGTTTTCTCAACGAGTGACATCTGAGCTGCGTCGGTGTTGGCATCCAGGAAAAGGCAAGGGTTACTTACAAAGAAGAATAGACTTGTGATGGAAACTCTTTCATTTAAGGATGAGTAAAACCTGGAACATTTCCTTGGCTTCTCTTCATAATTAAATTGTACCAATGTCTGGGCTTCACATTTCATAGAAAATATGGTTTTTGTGTCTTCTCATTCACTTTGGGTTGAGCAAAAGAAAAGTTCAAATAAACTTGACATCGGCCCAGCGTGCAGTTTGGTGACAAGGGAATTTTTAAAAGATGAAGAAATTCACCAATGTGGGAGGAATTTGGCTTTTACCTATCTTTTGCCAGAATTGAAAAATCCACTCAAAAGCCAACTCTTCAAACCTTCTACTGGGGTAAAATAACTGCTCCTTCTTTCCATCAAAATGTATGTATTATTTAGAAAGCATTTGGTTATAAGCAAAGATTATAGTTCAAGTAAATACCAATCATGATGGTAATACAGTAAATATACAAATAAATATGTAATTCAAAAATTTAAATATATATTTCCTTTTGAGCTCTAAGTAGACTATTTTTAAAGTGACATACAATGTTCATTGCATCTTCCAATAATTTTCAAGTCATTTGTTGATTTTTAGAAATTGTTGCTGTGATTGACAGAGCTGTGATGTCCCTGTTTCAGCCATGATTTTTTGTAATGAATCATATTAACTCTTCCAATAACTTTCTCAACTAGTTGATACTTGTTCTGTGACTTACAGTCTCATAAAGTAGAAAATTTCTATAAACTCACCAATACTATTAACTCATACTAGCTCTGTAAACCTCAGACCAATGTTCTTAGCAGCCCCAGAAGTTTGATCAGGGGAAAAGGGATGCATGAGAGAAAGGGCTCATTGAGAGGGAGCCCCATTCATGGCTGAGTTTGCAGCAGTGGAATAGGCACCGTGTGGTCCTGCCCTGTATGGACAAGTGGGTAAACATGACCGGCCCACCAATCTTTGGGTTCTAGCCGACTTTCTATAAGACAGCTTCAGCAATCAAAGGACACTTGTCCTTTACCCAACCAGTATCACTGGAGATTAACCCAGAGAACAGAAGCAGGGAAGGGAAATGGTGTCTTTAACTCCAGTACCTCCTATTCTCCTTCCAGTGTAAACCAGGACCTGCCTGACACAAAACCCTCTTCCAGTCAAGGCAGACATGATCTGCAGAGAGAAAATTTTTTAATAGGCTGTGTGTGATTCTCCAAAAGTAGAGTTTTTCTGGAAAATTCCAGAACACAGTTGTGGTGCTTACCTGGCCAAAGACAAGTGCCAGAAAAGTGCTGCAATCATTTCAGGAACATCCCCATAACAAGGTGACCATTCAACAATAATCACTGCAACATCCTATGACAATTATCTTGAACTAATTTCACTATCATCATCATTATTGCCAATAGATAAAGAATAATGTCAACATTTTAACAAGCGCCATAATGATGATTTCCTTGAGCTGCTGGGGTGGGAAAGGCTAACTTTCCTGAGATGTGGAACATCTGCCTGCTACCTGTACAAAATAAGTATTCTGTTAAGAAAAAGAAAGGTGGCAGCTATTGAATGGGACCTGCCACAATTGGATTCCGTTTTGCAGATATACTTACAACTATTATTAGTACCACCATTATTAGTATTACTACTAATAGTACCTATATCTTTTATTGAGCAAATACTTTGTCAGGCAATTAACTATGCTAAATACTTTGCTTATATTCTCTACTTAGGAAATGGTCATAAGAAAATTTAATTACTTAATTCACACAAAAATGTTCAAGGGCTTGAAAGGCTAATGAAATTTATATAGTTAGTATTTAATTTCACCTAAGGCCACCTACATGATTCCAAGGCCTAAACTACACATTCATGGAATGACCCATATTTCTAC
Organism: Colobus angolensis palliatus; assembly: GCF_000951035.1. Classification (NCBI taxonomy): domain Eukaryota; kingdom Metazoa; phylum Chordata; class Mammalia; order Primates; family Cercopithecidae; genus Colobus; species Colobus angolensis. The sequence goes on from NW_012114622.1 coordinate 3,335,460, forward strand.
ACATGGGTAAATTTTAAAAACAGTTCTCCTCACAGTTCAGTCTTGGCATTATTCCTATTATTTAATTCCATGCAGAAGGATGCTCACGAAAAATGAAAGTAACTCGTTATTCTGCTTTTGCACATAATTGTTTTTAAACTGTGTCAAGAATTGCATTGCTATTAAGGCTTCTAGGTAAAAGAATTTCAACGATGCTATTAGAAGATGGCTGTAGCACAGGAGTTCTCTTCCTGAGAGGATTAAATGAAATAGTATTTGTGAGCTTTACTTAGCCCAAGGCTTGGCACAGAGTACCAATAAGCTTTGAAGATCACAGGCAGGTAGCCAGGCTGTGAGGTTGTAGATTTAGGTTGGTTTGGGGGCTGTTGACCAAAAATCAAAATATAAATTTATCCCATTGGTCTTCATTTTTCATACCTGTATTAATACCTCCAGAGACTATTCAACATGTTCTGGCTTTAAATAAATTGAATGAATTTTGAAATATATGTGGCATTACCTCATATTAAATAACATTTATTCAGTATTTACTAAATATCAGGTGCTGTGCTAAGCAAGTTAAATGTATTATTTAATTATCATGATAACCCTAGGAGATAGATAGGCATGAGAGTTTTAGTAACAATAATACAAATGTCTTTGTCTCCCAGTAATTAACACAACAGTCTTACTATATCTGAGTTCAGAATTATAAAACAGTTAAAGCAATCAGACAGGTGGAGATACAAAATGTTCTTATTATGTATTAAGCTGAAGTCTTACTGTATCTGAGTTCAGAATTATAAAATGGATAAAGCAATCAGACAGACAGGTGGAGATACAAAGTGTTCTTATTATGTCTTAAGCTGATCAAAGAACATGTCTTTGATCCGGAGCAAGCCAACCCCAACCAGTCTCAGGCAGCACTATACGGTGGTTATCTCCCAGACAGTCAGGCCCCTTCAATGATAAGACAACCACCATGGCAGAACACAGGCTCCCTAAAAAACAGGAAGATCCACAAGGAGAACCCTCTGAAGGCTGAGCAGTGCGTGCAGGCCTTGTTCTTTCTTTCATATTCATTGATGAGAAAAGTTGACTATCTTCGGTCTGGTCCTGTGGAAAGTGACTCTGAGATGAAGATTTACTCATAGGTGGTTTACTGGGGAGTACTTGAAGGATCAATACCTGTGGGGTTTGAGGGAAGTAGAATTGGGCAGAGGAGAGATTGAAATGTCACGCAATTTCAATAAAGGCTTCTGCAGATCCCAAAGGGAGCTCTGGAGCAGGAAGGCCCTGCACAGTTGTCTTGTGTTGAGGCAAGAGACCTGGACCTTTGTATACTTACATTGACTAGTCATTGGATGCAGGCTGACTTTTGGAGGTCAAATAACTTGGGCAAGGCTGCTCCCTTCAGTTGCAGGCCCTTCTTATGTGACAGCTGTGGCCTATTGGCAGTCAGTAACCTTGCAGTTAAAGAAATGAATGCCTTGGTTCTAAAGAGAGGACTTGGGAAAAGCAACACAGAATCTGTTGTATGAGAGACCAATAGTGGTTTCCAGTAGAATTTGCTGCATATGGAAATAGAAAACCAGGGAAAAGGGAATTCTCCAAGAATAGAGATCATGATTATACTCATTTACATATGAATAAAAATTAATGAGAATACACAGCAAGTGATAAAGGTGGTAATTACAAATAGTCTGAACTCACTCTGTTATGTTGCCTTTTTCTGCAGAGCTTGGATAATAAGTAGTTTACAGAAATTATGAGAAAAGCTTAGATTTCCACTGACATATTATAAACAATATTACATGAGTTGAAATATTTGGTCTATCGTGAAAATTTTAAAAAAATTAGCACAGTTTCCTTTGTCCAGTAGTAATATATATATATGCCTATGTCTGAATATTACTACCAATTCCCCCATTTAAATTTGATATCCTACTTACACTGACTCTGGACAGTTATAGTAATTGTTAGAAAGTTCTCCCTCTGCACAGAATCAAACTCTGCCTTGTAAGTTGTGCATACCTTTTATAAATGCTATGTCAGAATGATCCATGAAGCTGTGAATAAATAGGGATGCCCAGACTCTACCTCAGATCTATAGAAAATCAGAGCCTCCTGAATTTGCGTTTATAAACTTTTTTTTTTTTTTTTGAGGCAGAGTCTCATTCTGTCGCCCAGACAGATCACAGTGGCGCAATCTCAGCTCACTGCAGCCTCCGCCTCCTGGGTTCATGCGATTCTCCTGCCTCAGCCTCCCGAGTAGCTGGGATTACAGGCGCACACCACCAGGCCCAGCTAATTTTTTGTGCATTTTTAGTAGAGACGGGATTTCACTATGTTGGCCAGGCTGGTCTCGAACTCCTGACCTCGTGATCCACCCGCCTCGGCCTCCCAAAGTGCTGGGATTACAGGCATGAGCCACCACACCTGGCTAAACTGTTGTTTTCTTTTGTGTTTTGGGTCTTTATAAGTTTTTTATTTCTAAAATAATTCTGATCCATTCTGGCTAAGCACCAGTGCTCTAGTGTGACACATATTTAACTTATTTTTGAAAACATTAAATAGATGCTTACTGTGTGCATGTAGTACATTAATCTACTTTTACATGTAATACATAGAACTACCCCAATCTAAATTTTCTAGGTCAGATAAGAACGTTGGTTCAAGCAATATCCCAAAGTTGTGTAGATTCTTCAACATCCTGAGACCGCTACCTGAATCCCCTATACTCTAATTTAGATATATATTTGCCTTTTAAAAACATAATATTATGTACTACAAAATACTATAGATTTGGTCTAGACTGCTCAATAAATGTTTGTGCATGTCCACTACCATAAACCTATGATTCCAATGTCTAAAAGAAATATAGAAATGAAAACATCTGAAGTAGCTAAATACAACTTACAACTTCACAACGTAAGCAATTCTCTGCTGTTTTTAAATTGTGAGTCCACAGCCACTCTATTTGATATTGGAAAAAAACTTGAAAACTATTTCCATAACCAATTTATAGTCACACTAACACATTCTATGTACTTATAGTGGTTGCTGCGCAACATGAATGCCCACTAACTACAATGCTCCATGAAGGGAATTTATTCTTTGGTGCCTGACTGCATTCCTATCACCTAGAACAATGGCCAGCACTTGGTTTTGGCTCCTCAAACACTGTCAATTGAACCAGTGAACATCACAGCTGGGTATCTGTAGAAAGCAGATTTATGGAATCGATATGATTGGCATTAATTTTATGGAGCTAAACTGAATTTTCCAAGTACAACTTAATTCTTCTATCAATTTTCCAGAATCATATTATTCATATTAATAACTGTAGAAGTGGCTTTTTCATCATTTTTACCTGTTCCCAGCATCTGTGAAAGATGAAACAAGCTTTTAACAGTAATACCTAAGGAGATCATGGCCAGATAGTAGAGGTTAAGGATAGGAGAACAAACCAGAATTTTAGGATGGGGAGTTAAAATATTTTGAACAAAAAATATAAAAGCCATGTAAAACAGCTTTGGAAACTGCCAGTTCATGGGTAATATGCAGCCCAGTCTGTTAAGGTGTTTTGTTTTGTTTTCCCCAGTTTTCCTGTGATACTGCACAGTGGTCTTCAAAGTGCAGTCACTAGGTAAGTTCTGTGCTCCAACTTCATGCAGGCAGCTTGGCAATTCTCATCTCACACTGTCCACTTAATCCTGGCCCATAAATTGAATGTCCTCTGCAGATATTTGAGCCTGAGTTCTCAACTCTGTGTTATTACCTGCAACCAGGTAATGAAAACTATTTAACTCATATCACACATAGACCTAGACACCAAAATCCATAAATTTTAAAGGCACAGTAATAGATATGATCATGCATACCAAGCCTTCTGTATTATTGTTTTATTGGTACATAACACATTACTATAAATAGTGGATTTAACAATGTACCTTTATTATTTCACAGATTCCCTGGTTTAGTAGTGCAGGTGTGGATTAGCTAGGTCCTCTGCTCAGGGTCTCAGAAGCTGCAATTAAGATGTTTACTGAGGCTTGTCTTATTAATGCTCAAGATCTTCTTCAAAACTGACATGGTTGCTGGCAGAATTCAGTTTCTTGTGGTTATAGGACTTCGTCCCTCAGATTGTAGAGGCCACCAGTTCTCTGCCATCTAGTCTTCCTTTTCTTTTTTGAGACAAAATCTGACTCTGTCACCCAGAATGGGGTGTAGTGGTGTGATCATAGCTCACTGTAACTTTCAACTCCCGGACTCAAGCGCTCCTCCTGCCTCAGTCTCCTGAGTAGCTAAGACTATAGGCTTGTGTCACCATATCTGGCTACTTTTAAGAATTTCTGTAGAGATGGGTCTCACTGTCTCACTATGTTGCCCAGGCTTATCTCAAACTCCTGGCCTCAAGCAATCCTCCCACTTCAGCCTCCAAAGCACTAGGATTACAGGTGTGAGCTACTGCACCCAGCCAAGCCTTCTTGATAGGCATTTCACATCATTGCAGCTTTCTTCACCAAAGCCAGGAAGCAGGGGAAGCTTTTAAGCTTCTGCTAAGACAGTCTTATCTAACAAATACAATGATTCATAGGAGTAACAAGTCATGACCTTTGCTATATAGCATAAACCAGTAAGAGTGACATTCCATTACCATAGCCCAATCAAGGGAGAGATATTCTATTACCTTTGCCATATTGTATGTTAGAAGCAAGTCACAAGTTTCTGACCACACTCAGGGGAAGAGTTTTACCAAGGCATAACTCATTTTGAACATCACCTTAGAATATGTCTCTAATACCTTCCTTCTTCTCATTCTATCTTTCAGTTGGAGAGAGCTTTAAGTATCATTATACTCAAACTCTTTGTTCTATGCCATTTGGTGTCATAGGGATAAAAACTTTCGGGTTAGATTCTCTGTGGCAAGTGTAAAAGTATAGTTATTACTATGAAGAAATGTATTAGGAAAATCCAGGCCATAGCCTCTAATATGAATAGGAATCATCTCTGGAGAGATCACGAAAGTACCCCTGGGTTCCCAAAAGATTTACATTTCCTTTTAGTGCTACTCACATAACCATATGAGGTGGTTGTTTAGGAACAAGATCTGAGAAGAGCAGATCCCAAACTTCAGCATGTATATGAATCATCCAGAGAGCTTCTTAACATACAGATCCCTGGGCCCTATCACCACAAGTTCTTCTTCAGTGTATCTGAGGTGGAGCCCAGGAATGTGCATTTCTAACTCCCAAATGATTTAATCTCTTATAACAAAAGGCTTACAATTTCTCTAGATCTGAACACATTTAGAAATGGAATGTTTAAAATTTCCCAAGTCCTGTGAACTGTTTGAACTGGACTTATTCACATCATACCATATTGTAATACTTATGATGTCCAGGGTAACAATTTTCTTCAAAATTGTATCCTAAATCAACCAATGTGCCTACTAAGTGGAAGACACTATACATATGTACATAATAAATAGTGAATGTTTTTGAAAGTTCAGGTGTCAAACATCAATTATCAATACCACTCTGTATTAGATACATTTGTGCCTCACTTTTACATCTTCCTGACCCACCTTTTCACTCCAGCCATTGCTATGGCAACAAGCTATACCCAGGTATAACTTCAGTGTAGTTTCTGTCATTCACTCCCTGCACGAAGACTTGTTGGATAGCACCACCTGGAATGACTGTGGAAACCCACTCAGTCATTCTGAAGGATGCATCAAGTACTAGTGAGTTAAAATCCCTTAGGGAAACCTCTGATCAATGAAGATAGAGATAATAACAGGTCTTAGCATGCAAAATCATATCATTTTTGTCTTTGTCTTCTGTCCCTTGGGCCTTTCAGAGGGTTTATTGCAGGATCAAACTCCAATTGCCTATAGCCATAAACAGCTTACTAACACACACTGGTTTTCTTCTTATTTAAGTCTCTCTAGAGACAACTCCTGTTCCTTTAGATTACTTTATAAAACAAATTACCTGCACAAAAACCTTCATCCTAGGCTCTGTTATTTGTGACAGCCAAAATGAAGACAATTGGTACCAGAAGTGGCCCTAGAAATCAAACTCACAATGCCATTCTGGGGCTGAATTTCCCACCAGGTGGACAACACTAAGAGTAATAATTACGCACTGTAATAATAATGGAAATGGTGACAACCACTAACACGTGGTATCATCCAAAATTGCTAGGACCTTCATACCAGTGGTGAACTGGGAGAGGTTCAGGTGGATGGTGAAGCATTGTCTTAGGAGGTAGCAGTGGAAGTTGGATGATATACAAGCAATGCTGATAAAGATTATGGAGTTGCCTGGATTTTGTTTCCAGTTGCAAAAAGCCTTGAAAAAGGAAAAAAAAAAAAAAAAAACGGAAGGCTCAATGTAACCAACTAATAACTGAAATCCGGTAAGTTCTTAAACAGAGGGACCATGGTGACAGGAACAAACTATAGTGTTCCTAGGATGAAAAAGATAGGGAGTTGACTAGGGTATATTTGCATAACTAGGTAAAATCAAGAGCTGGTACATAGAAGGCTGAGGTCACTGCTCTAATGAAAAACTACGATGTCTCATATACATCCCAGATGTCTGTTCCCATCCCAGAGCCCACTGACTGCAGAGAGTCCATGTCCACTGGAGAAGAGACTCAGGTATGAACAACACACATTCCCCATTTCTTTCCAAAAGGTACTTGCAGCTATTTATCAGAGAAAATATACCCTATACTGAAGCACTATATAAACCATCTCAGGGATGAAGACAGATAATTGTGGAATCTCAGCTGTTACTGACACCTGGGACCAGAAATATAATCGTCAACTGTGGTTAGATAAGTGCTTATGGAAGGCAATAGATAAATCAAATCCTGACCCATCCTCACCTCGCAGTGAATCCAAAAGGTCTATGGACCCACCTGTGGGCTACCTATCCAGTTTGAGTGTATCACTGGGTTGGATATATTTAGCAGCTAGAATTCTCACACTGGTTCCCTCAACTATAAATAAGAAACACTATGATAGAAAACACCATGAGGAAGCCTCTGAAGTTGCACCTCTTCCCCAGACAAGATAATCAATAAGAAGCAATTTCACATCCTAGGTGCAATCACCTATTGTTTGAACTTATACCAAAGACTTGTCAAATAATATGACATTTTACAGGCCAATTTATGATGGCAGATCTGTAGGCAAGAAAGGAGAAACTATATCTGGAGTATGCATTAATACCAATACCAATGAATTTTTCCCTCCTTTGAAGTGGAAAGGGTCTGATATAATCAACCTGCCACTAGGGTAACTGATTTGTCTCCCTAAGGAATGGTGATATATCAACATTAATCTGATGCCAGCAGGCTGACCATCAAAGAGGAGCTAGAGAAGCTTTGATTAGAGAAAAGTCACATTGATTAACTTGCTCATTGCCTGCGTCCCTGTTACATGTTCCCTGCTCATGGATCCATTAAGCAAGTACTAGGATGGTTTAGGACAAAGCTGCCTAACATCCACAGAACAGCTTATCCTGATTCTGGTCTAGAAAGTCTTTTGTAAAGATTGTAACCAGCCACAGCTTTGAAGGCTGTATGATGAATTAGACTTAATGCAGGGCACAAGTTCAAGGAGTAAACTGTATCAGACACTTCTGTCCAACTCACTTCCTTTCATTCCACTTTTTTACTCCTGCCATTGTTTTTACGGTATTCATGGCACTCAGCTGTGTGTATGGGTAATCTGGCATAGTCAGAATTAAGACTGTGCTGCATAATCTCTGCTCTCTATCCTGGAACTTTTCTGAACCAACCACTTCCGTTACCATCAATATCCTTCTTAGCTATTCCAACATGCAAACCTTTGTGAGAAGGTGATGCACTATAGGGCAACCTTTAATCATTAAAGAAGGAAATCTATGGATAAATTCTTCCCTCTTCTTCCCTTGGGCAGACAGTTCTGAGGTGAACACTACACAACTTCAAAGTCCCTAGCAACATTAAGACTGTTGTCCACAGCATAGAATAGGTGACTAACACATCCTTAAATTGGCCTTCTATTCTATTTCACTCTTCCGATTCCCCTACTGCTGTTCTTTAGGATAGTTTCCTAAAATAAATAACCCTCAAGGAAACGTATGTCTCTGGCTCTGCATTTTGGAGGAACTCAAACTAAGAAAGTCCTTTCCCAGTTACAGAGAAAATTTCAGTAAGAGGGCAGAGGGTCTGTTAAATTAAATGGGAGGAAGTCAAGATAAAAATGGAGAGAAAACTCAAACTTTCCAATGCCATCTTAAAATGAATCTATAAATTTTGTGTTCCTACAAAGAAAAGTCTTCCACGTTCAAACACTGGGAAATTTAATAATAGTATTCTGAACATAGGTTCCTTGATCTAACTTTAAAATGTGGAGTTACCCTTCAACATTTTTTCCCTCCTTCTATTACCTATACCTTCTCTGTGTTCACAAACCATCCACAAATCCTATCTTTGTAAAAAGGTTCATATACACTTCCTCCTCTACATTTTCAAGGTCTCGCACTCTCATTCCAGGCTCTCAGCATTTTCATACCTGTTCTTTCTTACCCTAATGCCTCTTATCACTATTCTAATAGTATTTCTAAAATATAATTTGGCTTATTTTGCTGATCCAAAGTTCCTGTGGCCTTTTGCAATTTAGAACAATGTAAACAATCATTCATACTAAAACATATTTATTAATCACATACAAAATGTCAGGTATTCTAGCTAGAAGCTAGAAATAAAATGCTGAGCAAAGCAGGCGTCATCCTTCTCACCTACATTTTTAACATTACCTCATATTACTCATAAAATCTTCTGCCTAATGCACTTAAATTTCTTTTTTGGCCCCAGGAAATAAGATATTCAAGTCTTTAACTGTTTTGGCTACTTGAGAATCACTCTCTGTCTTCCCTCTATTTATCTGAAGTTCATTGTTTCTGTTCTATGAAGATTCTAACCAGATCGATCAGCCTTCAAGTACTGTTTGCTTCCAGTAAATTTTTACTATATACACTGTCCTTAGCACTTATCTGACCTTTATTGTATGCACAAGTACATGACAAAGACTGATGGTTTACACTGAAACAGTTGTTGTATTCTTT
>NW_012114622.1:3344616-3345990 GCF_000951035.1 Colobus angolensis palliatus
CAGTGGCCGGATCTCAGCTCACTGCAAGCTCCGCCTCCTGGGTTTACGCCATTCTCCTGCCTCAGCCTCCCGAGTAGCTGGGACCACAGGCGCCCGCCACCTCACCTGGCTAGTTTTTTGTATTTTTTAGTAGAGACGGGGTTTCACCGGGTTAGCGATCTCCTGACCTTGTGATCGGCCCGTCTCGGCCTCCCAAAGTGCTGGGATTACAGGCTTGAGCCACCGCACCCGGCCCAGTTGTTGTATTCTTAAAACTTGTACTTATTTACAGTACTATTTTCCTCATTAATTTACAAATTAAATATACAGTAACTTTATAGTTTATTTTTTCTCATTTATTTATTCAAACATTTACAGAGCACCTGTAGAGAAATAGGCATTCTTGCAGGTACTCAGTGGGGAGGTTCGAGAGGTAAAATATAATCAAGAACAGTTATCTGCTCTCAAGTAGCCTACTCTTGTTTTTGTTTTTATTTGAGATAGGGTCTCTCTGTTGCCCAGGCTGGAGTGCAGTGGTGTGAACACAGCTCACTGCAGCCTCAACGTTCTGGGCTTATGCGATCCTCCCCACCTTAGCTTCTCTAGTAGCTGGGACTACAATCACACACCACCATGCCCTGCTAATTTTTGTTTCTTTGTTTTGAGAAGGGGTTTTACCATATTGCCCAGGCTCGTCATGAACTGCTGGACTGAAGTGATCCCCCACCTCAGCCTCCCAAAGTGCTGGGATTAAAGTCATGAGCCATCACACCTGGCCTCAAGTAGCATACTTTCTAACTCTCATGCCAAGAGTCTTTTGGTGGAAAACCATGAACTGCATTATTGACTAACATCACAATGTTACAACTGAAATAGATGCTAAGTTACTTATATTGTAATTTACTGAGGAAGCAGTATGGCTTTGTTGTTAAAAATACACCCTATGAAGTATGACTTTCTGTATTAAAATCTCAGCTCTGACATTTGCTAGCTTGTTATCTTAGGTAAATTACATAACTTCCTGTGCTTCTGTTTCTAAGTTTTAAGTTCAGGGGTACATGTCTAGGTTTATAGGTTACATAGGTAAACTTGTATCATAGGGGTTTGTTGTACAGACTATTTCGTCACCCAGGTATTAAACCTACTGCTTAGTATTTTTCCTAATCCTCTTCCTCCTCCCACTCTTTACCCTCTGGTATGTCACAGTGTGTGTTGTTCCCTTCTCTGTGTTCATGTGTTCTCATCATTTAGCTCCACTTATACGTGAGAACATGTGGTATTTGGCTTTCTGTTCCTGTGTTTGCTAAAGATAATGGCCTCCAGCTCCATCCATGTTCTCACAGAGGACATGATCTCATTGCTTTTCATGGCTGCATAGTATTCCCTGGTATATAT
>NW_012114622.1:3346225-3352678 GCF_000951035.1 Colobus angolensis palliatus
TGTGTGTGTGTGTGTGTGTCTTTATGACAGAATGATTTATATTCCTTTGAGTATATACCCAGTAATAGGATTTCCAGGTCGAATGGTAGTTCTGATTTAGGTCTTTGAAGAATTGCCACACTGTCTTCTACAATGGTTGAACTAATTTACACGCCCACTAGCAGTGCACAAGTGTTTTCTCTGCAACCTCACCAGCATCTGTTATTTTTTGATTTTTAATAATAGTTATTCTGATTGGTGTGAGGTGACATCTCATTGTGGTTTGATTTGCATTTTCCTAATGATCAGTGATGCTGAGCTTTTTTACATATGCCTATTGACCCCAAGTATGTCTCCTTTTGAAAAATGTCTGGTCATGTCCTTTGTCCACTTTTTAATGTTTTTTTTTTCTTGTAAATTTGTTAAAGTTTCTTATAGAGCTAGATATTAGATATTGGTCAGATGTATACTTTGCAAATATTCTCACATTTTGTAGGCTGTCTGTTCACTGTTAATAATCTATTTCACTGTGCAGAAGCTCTTTAACTAGATCCAATTTATCAATTTTTGCTTTTGTTGCAGTTGCTTTTGGTGTCTTCATCATGAAATCTTTGCGAGTTTCTCTGTCCAGAATGATATTGCCTGGCTTGTCTTCAAGGGTTTTTATAGTTTGGGGTCATACATTTAAGTCTTTAATGAATATTGAGTTAATTTTTATATGTGATGTAAGGAAGGGGCCCAGTTTCATTCTTCTGCATAGTGCTAGCCAGGTATCCCAGTACCATTTATTCAATAGGGATTCCTTTCTCCATTGCTTGTTGTCAAAGATCAGATAGTTGTAAGTGTTTAGCCTTATTTCTGGGTTCTCTATTCTGTTTCTTTGGTCTGTCTTTTTTTGTACTAATATCATGCTGTTTTGGTCGCTGTAACCCTGTAGTATAGTTTGAGGTCAGGTAGCCAAACACCTTCAGCTTTGTTCTTTATGCTTATGATTCCATTGTCTATTCAAGCTATTATTTGGTCCCAGATGAATTTTAAAGTAGTTTTTTTTTTTTTTTTTCAAGCTCTGTGAAGAATGTCATTGGTAGTTTAGTAGGAAAGACATTGAATCTATAAATTGCTTTGGGCAGCACGACCATTTTAATGATATTGATTCTTCCTATCCATGAGCATGGAATGTTTTTCCATTTGTTTATGTCATCTCCAATTTCTTTGAGCAGTGGCTTATAGTTCTCTTTCATCTTTTACCTCCCCAGTTAGCTGCAGTCCGAGGTATTTTCTTGACACAGTTTCATTTTATATTTGTTTGACAGTCATGATTTTACCTTTCTAAAAGCATCATTTCACACAGTATTATAAAACCGAGTCTAGATCAATGCTATCTCTCATACATTTAAAGCTTTTCCTCTCCCGATGCTTGCACATAGTAGACTACATTATTCACTCACCTTGTTACTCTACTCCTCCCTTTTAGCCACCAGGACTGCTTAGAGCACTCAGTAAGTGGATTAGGGAAAGGGAAAGTAGTTTGAGTCAAGATCTTGCTTGACTAACATGGTTACCACCTGTATTGAGGCTGAGTGAAAGACTTTTTTCTACTAATTAGGCCCTCTTCCCAGGGATTTACAACAGCAGTTTCCATGATACAGGCAGTATCTTCTCTTGTTGCCTCAATCTGCAGATGGTTCACCCTTCCATGGAGGCTTCTTTGACCCTCCAGGTGGTATTGTTGGGTGGTGTGCCTTTGAGAAGCCCCTTTTCCTGTTTCCTTTTAGGTTCTACATAAGCATATATCTATGTCCCATGAAACTCTGGAAGAACAAGTCTGTGTTTCTCTACTACTACAGACCACTTCAGGCAGGAGTCACATGTCAGGTATTGTATGATAATCTCAGAAAACACAAGCCAAGTCCTCTAAATGATTTTCTTCAAGAACCTTTCACCTGGCTTCAAGGTTGGGAAGGCCTATGCCTCATTGCTTCTCAACGGGATGCAGGAATCAGTCAGTACACTCACAAGTGTCACCAAAAACAGTCACGCACTGACTGCTCTCAAGAACTCTTAGCTTCCTAAGGGTCTCTTATGTAGCCTGGACTCAATGTGCATAGTAGGCTAATCCTGGGAGAAATTTTTTTGCCCCTCGCCCTGCCCACCCCACGGCAAATGATATTGTACATTGATGCTCAAGAACTTCAATGTAGATTTAGATGTATTTAACAATTTAAAATCTATTCTCCTCATCTCTCAGAACTTAGCTCTAAAATTCCCAGTCTTAGCATCTTTTCATGCATGCATAAACACACGCTGTTTGTTTTTAAAATAACAGGTTCTCTACATATGGTTCAACAACCTGCTCTTTTCTCTTAACATGTCTTGGATGTCTTTCCATATTTCATACTTTTTTGGTTAAAAATTTAAGGTAGAATATAGTAATGGTTAAAACATTAACATACATATGCCTCTCTGATCCATAAACAAGGAAAGTCATTAAAAAATGTTGCAGACTTCAGGAAGACTTTCATTTTTTTTCTAATGAGTATAACAAATGTCATTGATGAGATTAAAAGCTCAGCTATTAACTGTGAATGCCAGGATTATCATATGAATCACGGTGGAAAAGTTGTAGAAGGTTGAATCTAAGACAATGAAGTTTCTGGTCACAATGAGCCACTTCTCACAGAAAATGTGGACCAATGAGCTATGCAACGGATTAAAATAATACCAAGACCATGTGTTCTGAATTGCAATAAAATGGAATGGAAAAATAAAAGTTAAAATTTATTCATTGTTTACTACATGCAAGGCACTGTGCTAAGCATATTGTGTATATTATGTATCATTTAATGATATTAAATACACTTAGCACAGTGTATTGACCTTTCACTCCATGGCTGCAGCCACAACTGTATCTCAAGTCTTTACGCGTATGCTAATTCATCTACCCAAATGTTCTTTCCAGATAAGTAAGGATATGAGTTATGCATCTAAGTATTTGGTTGTTGTCACCTTTTACAGGTACTGAACAAAATAGCTCTTCTAGCCTCATGGCATTCGCTATCCCTTTAATTCACTTAATTTTTTCTAAAATTTATTATTACAAAATGTGCTTGCCCCTTTTTATCCTTTTGATGTTTATCTGGTAAATTCCTGGTGGTCCTGGGGGGCCTCTGCTATGAGCAGCAGCCTCCTTTTCTAGAGTATCCCAATCAATATCAGGGCTGGGGGCTGTATCCAAGAGACCAATAGTAACCTCAGCTTTATCTTTCACATTCTTTGTTTTCTGGCAATTTAGTCTTAAGGAGGAGACTCAAAATGTTGGTAAGCTGCAGCACTTTTGAGTACCCAAGCACATGGCCCAGAGATTTGCAATCTCGGATGAACTGAGAGAACCCCCTCAGGTGTCTCAGGGAAAATAGAAACAAAATTCTCCTTCCTCTTTTCCTCCTTCATTAAGCACTGAGCCACCAGTCCAAAGATAGGATCCTTTATACCCTAAGGGGTCAAGGGACAAACAGTGACAACAGGAGAGCAAGGAACAACAGAGAGATTTGCCTTTGAGTCAACATTTAAGTCTACTGAGTGCTATGGTTTCAGAGAGGAGTGAGCTCCCTGCTGCATTGCCAGCGTGCCCCTAGAACTCCCTGGGGGAAACCATGTCTGAATTTTGCCCACGGACATTCTCTAAAAAGGCAGGCCTCTACAATAATTCACCTACAATGAGAAAAGAGCCCAGGCCAGCCAAGTGACCCTCCCACTGATGTCGGCATGTTTGAGTCAGTGGATCAGACTTGCCCCCAACACAGTACTTCTAGAGGAAGCCCCTCCTCACTGCCTTTGAGGATTCTTGGCCTTGCATGTTAGTCAATCAACCTAATCTCCCCTTCCTGGTGCAAGGTAGGGTATCAAATAAGATACCTACCTTGATACCTACCTTGGGATCTAGTTATATATGCCAAAAAGTAGTTAATTTTTCCCTAAAACTCCACTACTTTAAGTAAGGTGTATCATAGAGGCACGTGCCTCAGATGTCCTCTTGCAATGTATGTTGGAATGCCATGGCAGCAAACAGCAGACACCGCATAAAGTAGTGATGGCTAAAGCACAAGTGACAGTCATACCTTACCAGACAGCACTCATTGTTCAGGGAATCCAGTTAGTAAGCCAAAAAGAGCAGTCTAGAGGCATGCTCCTTCATCAAACACTGAGCCACCCACACAAACTGTCTCAATGGTATCCACAGGATTTTAATTTATAGAGGTGACTGGGTGACAACATGAAAAGGTCAATGTCATTGAAAGAAAATTTATTACTTACACTTTTAAGAGTCTTAAGAGACAGTGCCACATCACATAGGGTCACAGAGTAAAGAACCAGGTTTGTCAGTACGCAGAAAAAGCAAGGGAACATCACGGCCCAGATCCTTCATTGCCATAGCTATAGAAAGTTGTTAGGAAGAAATGTCCTCTACAAGGCAGCAAGCAAAAGATAAATGTTGAGTTTTGTGCTTGGCAGGGAGCAGAAGGGGTGGTTGTACTATGATTTGTGCAAATGGATAGCAGAGGAGACGTAAACAACTGGGGCCATTAGTTTGGCCTTGTGATCAATGGATAACAAACGATTTTAGCACAATAAAATAAAATACAATTACATACTAGACTCCATAAAAGTTGGTTATAACACAGAATGCCCAATAAAAAATAATTTAAATACTAATATCAAAGATTTCATATGTCAAGAGCCCTGAAAATAGGGAAATTCCAGGGTTGGTACAATGTCTCCAAAATACTATCAAGGCCCAAGGTCCCATCTTCTCTGCCATTCACAACAGTCCTCAGAGTGTTGCTGTCTTCCCTTTCCATACTCACAAAATTACTGCCACATCTCTAGGGCTCATATCCCTGTACATTTTGCTTCATGTGGCCTTTTTCATTGAACTTTGTTGCCTGAAATATGTAAAAATCAGGTTTTCTTGACAAAGAAAAAGATGTGAATGGTTGCTGAACAGGCAACCAATGTTAGCCGCTATAACGGATTCACCCGGATTGTATCCTATCACCAAGTAGTTTTCATTTTAGAGGTTTAGAGGGTCTTATCTCTGTAGAAAAGGAATGAAGACTATGAAAATGAGAATAACTTTCATGTGGTTAAGATGATTATCACCCTAGAGATCTATTTAAAACAGAACCATAATTCTTCCCCAAAAATGGCACAGAATGTGTGGAATTAAAACTTCAGTAAAATCTAGAATTTTCTTTCCTGAATTTATATGACAATTTAGTTCGTTAATTGGGTTAATTCACAGAAAGCAATAACTGATGTATTTGGTGTCAAAAAAAAAAAAGGAAACATAGTGCTTTCAGTTTTGACATATTCTTACACTATCAAATAGAAGTTCATCCTGAATACTAAAAGCATGCTATTAATATAAGCAAGTTAGATCAATATATGGTGTTTTTAAACAAGGTTTTGTCTATAATCAACTTGGAAACCTATTGTAATTTTTATCTAAGCTTAGCCATTTTTCTCCTAGCTTGGGAGATTTTTTGTTTAATGTTATCTTTCCACAAAGGTCCCAAACAATTTGTATAAAATTTAAATATTCATATCCCATCCAGAAAGATGAAGTTTTCAGTTGGAATGATTCCCTTATAGTCAAAATTTAATGGGTTAAAGAAATATGCAGATTTATAGGAATATCAAGAACTCTTTCAAACTTGCACAGAAAAGAAAGTCTGACTTAATTAAATAAAAGGTAATTTTAAAGCATCTTCAAAGAAATAAAACAGTCACTCAGCTCCACAGCAAGGAGAGATGTCTTCCCCCTCAAAAACTCTACATTTAAATGTAAAATCACATAGCATTTCAACTCCTGAGAGCTGTTCAAAAATACTGCATGTGTTGTTAGGAA
Organism: Colobus angolensis palliatus; assembly: GCF_000951035.1. Taxonomy (NCBI): domain Eukaryota; kingdom Metazoa; phylum Chordata; class Mammalia; order Primates; family Cercopithecidae; genus Colobus; species Colobus angolensis. The sequence goes on from NW_012114622.1 coordinate 3,352,113, forward strand.
AATGTGAGCCCTATACTATGTTAAAACAGTTCATATGCCAAAATTTGAAAAAGAAATAAAGTTAAAAGCTCAGTTTTAATTTATTTTTATTGTGGTAACATAGTTGCTTTGTTATGGCCCAAAATATTCCAAAAGCCGTTGCACAATTGGTATAGAATGCTATATGCCCTTTATGCAAACTGCCTATTAATGAACAGCCAATGGAGGAAAATTGAATCCTCTAATTTTAAGAACAATGAAAAAAACTGTGGTTGTTTTATACTGGGATCAGATTTGTCACCTCTATTTAGAGTACACCAGGTAGAGCTTAGGTATAAAAACAAAAACCGGGGGGGCGGAGCAAGATGGCCGAATAGGAAGAGCTGCAGTCTCCAACTCCCAGCGTGAAGGACACAGAAGACCTGTGATTTCTGCATTTTCAACTGAGGTACTGGGGTCATCTCGCTGGTGAGTGCCGGACAATCGGTGCTGCTCAGCTGTTGCAGCCCGACCAGCGAGAGCTGAAGCAGGACGAGGCATCGCCTCACCTGGGAAGCGCAAGGGGGAAGGGAATCCCTTTTCCTAAC
>NW_012114622.1:3358018-3367411 GCF_000951035.1 Colobus angolensis palliatus
GCAAAAACACAAAGATAGGAACTACAAAACAGCTTCCACTGATTTGGATTATGGGAGAAAGTCAAAGTGTTTATGGTTATTAGAATCTAGTGCTTCAAAGAAGGAGCCCCATAGACCTGACCCTCAGACTTAGGAGGATGGACCACCACCCATCTGTGTGGCTCCCTCAGGAGCTGAGGGAAGAAGCTGGTGAAACTAAAGATTCTCTCTTCTTCTCTTTCCCTCTAAGGCTTTCACCTTTCAGCCTCACCCTTCTTTCTCTTTCTGTGTCATATTCATTAAATTAAATAACATAGATTGGAAAATTAACATCAATCTAAAAATCTTTAGAATGCTATATGTTTTAAAAATCAAGCTGATTAATTAAAAATTTTATCTTTGAGGACATCTAACATAGAATCAATATTAAAGAATTATCCCTGTGAAATAAAAATAGAATCTCAGGACCCCAAACTCACCGTACGTTGGGAAAGTTAAGTTTGGGAGCTGAGTCACCAATAATGTCTTCTTTTTGTTCCCAGATAGCTGTAATTTCACAACCCTCATGTCACGGCCTCATCTCCTCTCTTCCTTTTCACATTTAAAATGTGTATTTACTAAAGCTAATCAGAACCTCACAAGAAGGTATCCATCTACCTACCCTGCCTCCCCTTTTCTCCTTCCTGCTTGTTCTCTCCCCTTTAAATACTAAAGTTCACAAAATCCCCTTTGAAAAAAACATGGATCACAGATGCCCGTTTTATCTGTTTTCCCCCCAGCACATCCTGAACCTTGGCTAAATAAATCACTAATCAATTGAGACATCTGCCTCAGTCATTGTTTGGTTTACATTTCGGTAACCACGAAGTGATTCTCTGAGTGGAATTGGCCCTTAGCCTGCAGCAACTCTCCTGTCAGGGTCCTGTGCCAGCTAGAGCTCTTTATCACTCTGACCAATTGGATGGTCTGCTGAGGTCTGGGAGAGTCTCCCTCCAGAGATCCCTGATTTTCTGTTGAGATCCGAGGTTTATTTTGCTGCTGCTGCTGCTGCAAAAAAGTGAGTTTTTATACACTTCCAACAAGTAAAGCAAGCTTCCCTACTTCCCTGACAGCAAAGAGCAGTCTTCAGCTTGGGCCCCATCTCCGGGTAAGGAGCTGGTTTGGGTTTTTTAGAGGGGCATTTGGCAACTGGAAGTCAAAACTTTTTGTCAGTTGTCTAGAACTTCTTATGCTCAGAGATCTCAACAATATGTTAATTGTGTGATTGGTTTTTATTTTAGCTCATTTTCTGTTAGATTTGACCAATCCCTTGCCCACTCTAATGTCTACTGAAACCCCTACAGCTGCAGAAAGTCAAGTTCCACCTCTAAAACCCCGACTGGCTAAGATAAATCAAAACCAAAATGTGACTGAGAGGATTTATTTACGTAACAATACTGCTTTCCTAGCCCCTCTCTCTGTGTATGCTATTAAAGATTTTAGAGATCTCCTATTGTAAACAATTAATGGAAAGATCAAAGTTTTAAAAGCACCCTAACAGTTTCATGGTTAGCCCTAAAAATTCTCCTGACTAAATTAAGAGCAAAAATCTGACCTGAAACAGTTCTGGTAGTTAAAATGTCTGCCATGGCCTGGGCTTGCTTCCTGATTAGGGAACAACAAAGATCACTCTAGTTTGTGGCCTAGTAGTTACAGTTCTACACTTTCACCTCCATGGCATAGTTTTAATTCTGGTCAGGGAACTAACCTCTCTTGGTTTGATGTTTGTGTGACTTCTAGGGTACTAATTTATCATTTATTTGTTTTCCCCTTCCTTTGACAGCTGTTGATTTTCTGTATTCTTTTGTCTGTGGGGAACACAGGCTTTTGGGCCTTTATGTGTGGATGGTCATCTGAAAAGCTAAGAGCCCAGAAAATATGGCCTTACAGAAGTGTGAGCTATACCTTGGTTTAAGGTCATTTTCCTACCCATCTTAACTGAACTTATACCTGTATCATTTTTGTCCCTTGGTTTGAGCAAATGACGGTACAATATTTAGGCCAAATGTCTTAGCTCTGCGCTTCGAGATGTAAATTTTCTACCTTGTTTCACCTAAGAATTGTCTCTTTAGAAATGCAATGGTAGAGTTGCCTGGCTAACAATTATAATCAAGAGATTTACAGTCTAACTTGAGGGAGAGAAGCTTTGAAAACAGGCAAATGAAGAATCTTACTGAAACTACCTTTAGAAAATTATGATAGTGAGAGAAATATGACATGGTTGATTCCATCTTGCTTCTGACCTTCAAGCTGTCCTTAGTCATTCCTGGATGTAGGCCTGGATGTCAGTTAACTTTTGGAGGAATTTAGTTTAAACTTTGAAGCAAAGATAATAATGGTCCTTTCCTAAAACGAATCTCCTTCCTGGTTCAGGGGCTGAAACCATCTTTGTAACACTAACGAAAGGCCACAAGATTAGGATGATGGGAAGGGCCTAAGCTCTGCTGAAATGTGGGCACAGTTCCTATAATTCCTTACTGCTCAGGAGTCATGTGGCCAGAGGTCACAAGATTTGTGACTTCCCCAATTGCTCCTATACATAGCATTGCTACTGTAGAACCTAAGATTGGTTTACTGTAATGTTTTTCAGACTGACGCAACCCAAACTCATGACTTACATCTCAACAAGACCTTGGGCCTCTACCCAGAGAAGGACTCAGTGCAGAAAGATCATTTTTCTTACCCTTATCATAGCATCCACAACCAATTGGCAGTACCCATTCCCTAACCCCTGCCCACTAAACTACCCTTAAAAACCCCTAACTTCCAAGACTTTAGAGAGAATTATTTGAGTAATAGCTTCATCTCCCATGTGGCTGGCCTCATGTCAATTAAAATCTTTTTTTACTTTAATACCACAGTCTCAATAAGTTGTCTGTACAACAAGCAGGAAGGACCCATCAGGTGATTACATTATAAATCTATAAGATCTCCCACTGTCTATATATGTCTATGTGTTCATATGGTATCATCTGTATGTGATATTGCATGACAAAAATATATGAATGAGTGCTAATTAATTGGCTTAAAGGAAAAAGCACTTAAATCTATTCCCAGAAATGTAGAAACTAGCTCAAATGCCTTTTAGTTCACATGTTAGTAAATAAAACAGTTTTTAAATTATTGGTAAAATAACAGAAATATATTTTATTTCTATAAACTCCCAGTCAGGCAGTTCAGATACTGTTTTTACTAGAGTTTTAAACATCATAAACTGGTTCTATAGGGTTTTTTTGGTTTGTATTTTTTTGTATTTGTTTTTTGAGGCATGGTCTCACTTTGTCAGCCACGCTAGAGCATGATGGTGCTACCTCTGCTCACTGCAGCCTCAACCTCCCAAGTTCAAGCTTCTATCCTTCTGCCTCAGCATCCCAAGCAGACAGCATTACAGGCACATGCCACCATGCCTGGCTAATTTTTGTATTTTTAGTAGAGACAGGGTTTGCCATGTTGCCCAGGCTGCTTCAAACTCTTGAGCTCAAGCAATCCACTTACTTGCCTCAGCCTCCCAAAGTATTAGAATTACAGGTGTGAGCCACTGTGTCCAGCCTTCTGCGATATTTTTAATAATTGTTTAATACCTGTCTTAGAGCCTCTAGAGTCTAGGTTATACAAAGAAAAATAAACAATTGCCATGGGAAGGCCTGGGGATATATGGCGTTCTCCCCGGGCCAGCTATGTCTCCTAGATATGCTAGAGTCAGGCATTATCTGAAGCTCTATTTTTTTTTGGTCCTGGGTTCTGCATCTGATACATACTTAAAATTGATTACTTTCAAGGTTTTTCACTAAAAATAAGAGTAACAAAGATTTAACATTGTAATTAATGTATATAATTAAAACTACTAGATAAAAGAGAAACAGTTCTTCATGCAAAGTGTATAAGAGTAGGAGCATTTTAGGGGAAAACGTATAAGAAGGCAAGGAAATGTGGTTTTTTTCAAAGCAAGAGTAATTTTGCCCAGTTGAGTGGGCTATTTTTTTAATTAAAGGAGTAAAAAGATGAATAAATTAAATGAATACATAAAATTGGAAAAGAAAGTAAATATATGCCCTGAGGTAAAATGATAGGACAAAACTGAAATTGTAGAAGGTTTGTAGAAGATTGATCTTATGAAAAAAATTTGTATAACCAAGTAGCTAAAATTTAAAAGGGACAATTTTTTTGCCTATAAAACAACTAATATAAAAAGTACACTGATGCCAAAGTCTGGGCCCCAGTGTCAGAAGAAGAGGGGTTTATTGGAACATTGATATGTTCTTGAATAGAAAACTGTAAAATATTTTTGAAGTTTATGAAATTCTTAAGATCAAACTGAGATTGGACAGTTCATGAGTTTTTTTTATTGGAGTTAATAACACTAATGCAAACATAAAATTTGGTTTTCCCTTATGAACAAGATTGTCATGTAATATTAAGAGATTAGAGATTTGTATTTACCTTTTGAGAAAACTGCCAAAAACGGGATTAGGGAAGAGACAGATTCAGTTAGCCTTGTGCTGTCTTTATTAGGTCATATTGTTTGTGGAAGTGAGTCTCCTTTCTATCAAAGAGTAAAGGCTTTTGCTTTTAAAAATCTTTATCATTTTGACTAAGTAACTTATTTTAGAGTTACTTATGTTCTTATGCTATCAACTGTTCTAAACCTTTGGTATTTGACAAATTTTTTAAAATCAAATTTCAAGCTCTAAATTCAGTTCTTTAGACATTTTTTTTTTTAAGATATTAAGCCCCTTGAAATCCAAGAGAGACATACTGAGTTTATTTGATATATTAAAATCATACAGGAAGCATTGTCTAATATGAGATGTATCTTAGAGTTATATTTAATATAAATATGTTATTAATATGTTAAACTGTATGAGATTCCTATGATTCTGATGTCTTGTTATTGATAATTATCATTATTATGCTGTATTGTTGCATGCCACAGAAATAACCAAATTTCCTTGTCAATTGTGTCTTTAACCATGGCAGTCCTAAAACTCTTGTCATCCACAGATTATTGTTTTGATTCTTCTCAAAACTTCTCTTGTAGTTTATAATCAGCTACAGTCCAAATCTTGTTTCTCTAAGGGAGTTCACAGAAAGATCTCTGTTGGGGCTCTTCAGTGCAGGTTTCTGACAGCTTCAAGGACTGTATCACTGGACTAGGGAAAAAAACTTTCAGTACTCTCAGTAGAGAGCTGATGCATTTATATATATTGAGAACCCCAACGTCAAACAGAATGATTTAGTTGTATGAAACTGAACAGAGGACTGAAATAAATTTTTCTGACTTTGTTTTTGTTTGAAATGTTACTGATTCTTTTTGTTGTTTTTCAGAGTCAAAAATTTCTTTTGAGATATTTGTAACTTTCAACAGTTGCATGAAATATACTCTTGCGAGCAAATTTGAAGCGTATTTCTTTCTGATTTCTCCAGAATTTGGAAACTATTTGTGAGTATTCTTAATTTATGCCAATATAGTTATTTGCATGATTTCAATAAGAATCTGTTATCTTTTACAATAAGGTATAACTGGATACACTGGTTATTTCACTGAGGCTTTGACTGAAATGACACATTCTCAAATATTACCACAATGCTTTGAGGAATTGAGGTTAAAGAGCAGATAAAAGCCCCTTGGAAAGACTGGCCTCACACCTTGTCTACGTAGTTCCTTTACATGGTTTCTGACCCAAAGAATGCCACTTTCTGATAGTCCCAAGAACCTTAAATTATTCTGGGACCTTGAAAAGAGAGAAATTCACCCAATTCATACAGGTATCTGCAAGCACAGATTAAATCCTAGGCTGGGTTCAAGAGGCCTTTAAAAACCTTATCTGAGATTCCTTATGGAAAAGTTTCAGCAAGTCAATTTTGAAAGAGACAAATGGCCAACAATTATTCTTGCTGTACTTTATGCAAATAATCTGACCAAGTACAAGACTAAAATGTATTTGCAACTAAGCTGTCCTGCTATGATTTGGTAAAAATGGGGTATTAAAGAGAAAAATTATGTTTCCAAAGAAACTATAATATACCTGTTATTAGATTCTAGTTTTGTCTATTGGCTTTCATTTTTTAGTATTTGTCTACAATTTGGACTGAATCCTGAATTATTTCCTGACTACAAGTCTCCAAACGAATGTTTTCAAATTGTGTTTTCTCCTATTTTTCTGACATGAAATCACTAGAAATTAAAACTGTACTTTTCTTAAAGCTCTGCAAGCTGAAGCTAGACAACTTAAACTTTGTATTAACAGCAATATAGATGTATATTATATATGTTATATAACATATGGGGGTGGGTGTATACACACATGTATTCATATATCAGTTTTGTGCCTGCCTTCTCAGAAAGTTCATTTATAACACCTGATTCAAACTACCATCCAGAAAAATCTGTCGTATTGCTACTGAAATTTAAAAATGCTTCAGATACTTAAAAAAGCCCAGCTAATCTATAAACTTCTCCAGACATACAATAGTCAATGCACAACTGAAAGAGTTAAAATGACAATTACCCAAAGAATAGCTCTGATTAAAGAGGTGGTAGTATAGTCTGAATTAGTTTTCCAGGATTGCTTTTCTTTTGTTGCTATAATTTGATCTTGGTCTCCTTTTTCTTTGAGACAAAGTCTCACACTGTCGCCCAGGCTGGTGTGCAGTGGGGCGATCTCAGCTCACTGCAGCTCCACCTCCTGGATTCAAGCAATTCTCTCTCCCTCAGCCTCCTGAGTGACTGGGACTACAGGTGCGCACCACCACGCCCAGCTAATTTTTGTATTTTTGGTAGAGATGGGGTTTCACATTGCTGGCCAGGCTTGTCTCAAACTCCTGACCTCATGATCTGCCCACCTTGGCCTCCCAAAGTGCTGGAATCACAGGAGTGAGTCACGCACCCAGCCTCTCCTTTCTTTATTTCTTCCTCCCCCTATTTTTCTCCATGAGACATGAAAATTGACAGTCTCCTAGAAATGAGCCTTCTTTGGAATGTGGGACATGACCTAGGAATGAGCCTTCCTAGCAACATGGGATTTAACCCTCTAGGAATAAACCATCCTAGCAACGAGTGATCAGACCAAACGTATGACCAGAGATTCATGTACTTATACAATGCTTTCCCCAAAAGATTTTTAAACAGGGAAAATATGAAAGAAAAATAGCACCTCGGGACCCTATGGCACTATGCCAAAGGGAAAGGTAAGCTTGGGAACTGAACCACCAATACTGTCTTCCTTTTGTTCCCAGATAGCTGTAATTTCGCAACCCCATTTCATAGCCTTATTTCCCCTACTACTTTTCACGTGCTTACTTTATCTTATGTAAAATGTGGATTTACTGAGAAGCAATGCATAATTGACATTTCCTGTTTGTTTCACATGTAAAATGTAGATTTACTGAAGCTAATCAGAGCTTCACAAGAATGTGACCATCTGCCTCACTGCCTACCCTTTTTTTTTTTTCTTTTCTTTTTTCCTCCCTCCCGCTTGGTCTTTTTCCTTTAGACATTTAAGTTCACAAAACCCCGTTTGGAAAAGGCATAGATCACAGATATCCCTGTGATTTATTGTTCTTCCCCCAGCTTGTCCTCAACCTTGGCTAAATAAGCCTTGAATTAAGACACCACCTCAGTCACTTTTTGGTTTACATTCCCTATCTCCAGCTATCCCGCTATCTCAAACTGTGCTCCTGATGTTTTTCCCTTATAGTCCACTTTTCCTCTACACACACACACACACACACACACACAAATCTACTCTACCAGCTGTGTTTCTCATCTCAGTAAATGTTAACTCCATCCTTCTCATTTCTCAGGCCAAGAAACTTGGAGTTACTTTTTATCTCTTTTTCTCATACTCAAGATCAAATTTACTTGGATATCCTATAAAATATATCCAGAATTGAGACACTTCTTACCTCCTCTGTTGCTACATTCAATTCACCAGCACCTTTCTTCTATATTACAGTGATTAAGTGGTTTTTATACTTTTATCCTTGCCTAGTTCCAGCACAGTGATCTTTTTAAAATGTAGAACAGATCACATCTCTCCTCTATTCAAAACATAATTCACTCACCCTTCATTCATTGTAAAAGGAAAAGTTTTACAGTGCCTACTGGCCCTGTACTTTTTGGCTCCTCAATACCTTGCTAATCTTCGATCTTCCTCACTCTCTCTGTTCCAATCACATTGAATTTTCTATTATTTTTCAAATGCAGTGGAAACACCTCCACCTTACCTTTAGGGCTTTACATTTGCTTCCTTTTGCTGGAATAATTCTGTCCTAAATAGCAGCATGCCTCCCTGATTCCCTTCAGTGTTTACTCAAATCTCACCTCCTCGTTGAGACCTTGCCTGATCACACTACTAAAACTGCACATGCATGTACTTATAACTACCCTTCTTTCATCTCCTCATCCCCAGGAGCAGTTAACACTGATGAAAATACTATCTATGATACATTTTAATTATATTTATTTTCTGGCCCTACTCACTAAAACAAACACTGTGATGGCAGGAATTTTTAATGGAATTTTTTTCTTGAGTGCTGTGAAAAATTTGAGGAATATCTGAGGCATAATTATTGCAACATGAATAACTGTTGAATTAAATAGTGAATAAGAAGGTGGGAACAGGCACTTCTATAGTGCTATTTTCATCAAAAACAATACAAAGATATATTCTCATTGTCTAACTTTTCAATTACATCTTAACCTTCTTGCCTAAATCCTGTAAGTTTTTGTTTTTGTTTTATAAAAATCAGTGTTAGGGTCGGGCATGGTGGCTCACACTTGTAATTCCAACACTTTGGGAGGCTGAGGCATGTGGATTACCTGAGGTCAGAACTTCAAGACCAGCCTGGTCAACATGGTGAAACCCCTTCCTAAATATACAAAAATTAGCTGGGCGTGGTGGTGGGTGTCTGTAATCCCAGCTACTCAGGAGGATGAGGCAGGAGAATCACTTGAACCCAGGACGTGGAGGTTGCAGTGAGCCAAGATCACACCATTGCACTCCAGCCTGGACAACAAGAGCAAGACTTCATCTCAAGAAACAAAAAAAAAAAAAAATCAGTGTTAGTTCAGATGAACCTCCATGTTTACTTTTAAAAAATATATGTGTGTACATATGCTTTACGCGACAGTCGTTCTTTTATTTTAGCCCTTTTGGGATCAGTTTGATTCTTTTTGAAGTATATTCCTTCGACATTTCTCTAGTGATGTCCATTGGTTTAGTAAAACCTGAAAACTTCTTCTACCTTTATTTTGGACTCAGTTTAGCTGTTTATAAAATTAGGGATTACTACTTATATTCTCTTAGAACTTTGAATATATACTTTCACCATATTCTGGCTTTTTTCACTGCTTCTTTTTTTTTTTTTTTTTTT
>NW_012114622.1:3373423-3384891 GCF_000951035.1 Colobus angolensis palliatus
AAATCACCGGTCTTCTGTGTCCTTCGCGCTGGGAGTTGGAGACTGCAGCTGTTCCTATTCGGCCATCTTGCTCCGCCCCTCCCCACTGCTTCTTTAACTGAGAGGTTCTACAGCAGTCTAATTGCCATCCCTTTGTAGGTAATCTGAGGGTTTTACTCTGGTCGCTTTTGAAATTCTCTTTATGAATCACTGTACTTCACGAAGCTGAGGATTCATAATTTTAGAAAGTTATTAACTGTGATCTCTTTGCATGCTTTTTCTCTATTTTCTTCTTCTAGAAGTCCTATTAAACATATATTTTACCCTCTCAATCTCCATTTTCTATATTTTGAACTCTTATTTTACATTTTCCTTCTATTTATGTTACTATCCTGCATTTGGGGTAACTTTTTTAGGTCTATTTAATCAATCTTCAGCTGTGTCTCATCTGCTGTTTAATCTGTCCTTTGCATTTTTAACTATTTAAGAATTACTATGTATTTTTTTTAAAATAGGACTTTCTGCTTAAATATTACCTTCTCCTTTTCTTATGTTTTGTGCTTTTATTTCTTGATGTATTTTTAAACATGAGTGAATCTTAAACAGAATCAGTTTTATTATGTGGAACTGTTGCAGATATAATCAGCTATTTCTTCATCTTATTTAAATGCGGTTATCTACTATGTAAAGTGGGTGTGAAAATCCTCATGGAATTTTTCAGGTGTGTTTTATGAAATACTTACTGTGATAAAGTAAACAATACCAACTTCCCCTTCTCTGAAACCAAATGAGATAATTTGTGTACTACATAAGGAAAAGGGAAAAAAGGTTTGAATAGAATATGTTTTCTTTTTTAATATATGATAGATTATTTTCTGGTTTACGTGTAAGTGCATTTACTTCTTAACCACATTCAAATAGGTTCTCTTTGGTCTCCTGTTTTAGTGGTTCACATGTGCATGACAAATTATTTTTAATGAATTCTATATACTTTGAGCCAAATAAGTGAAATTACAACAGTTGAAAGGGGTAACTACACAAAACTGAAATATTTTGAGAATCTTACATGGTAGAGGAGGAAAGAGCAGTTGATGGGTTTTATTTTAGAAGTCTGCTAACCTTAAAAGATGGCATTGAAATTGCCTCATAATAGAATTTCACTTTTAATGTACAACGGTTCACAAAACATTTGATTATATTAATCACTATGCTTTATAAAGAAGCTGGAAAGATAAATGCTGTTAATTAAATAATAGAACGTACAATTTCATAGGTATAAATTATCAGAAAATGGCTGTAAGAACCTTGCATGTTATGGCACAGACAGGTTATATAAGCTGTCATTCTGAAGTTGCAGATTTTTCATGAAAATTATCTGAATTATATCTAAAGCCCCATTCAGAAATAGTCATGATGAATACAGTAATCAAGCAGAGTTCACTGTTTTACCATGTTTCTAAATGTCCTGCAAAGTACTAGATACCACATTCACCATTTTAGTTTCATTGCCTTGAATATTACATTTTTTGATTCCCAAACAATCCTCAATGTCTTCAATTTTCAATATCAAAAATGCAAAGATGAAGAATGAACCACTTATACTACCAATGCGAAATCATCATTCTGACTGAATTTAAATACCCTGCTCTTCATTAGCAAGATTAGGCAGAAAAGTATTAGGTGTGTTTCCTGTATTCAAAGAAGAATGTGAAGGAAGAGAAGCTACAATATTAAAACTACCTTTAAAAGTGGGTAACTGATGTAAACCAAACTAGGTCAGAGACTTCATAATCAAACAGGGTAGAAGAAGGAAGCCCCCAATTTATCGGCTGCTCTTGCCTGGAATCTTCCATCATGCTGAGCTGGGGGATTATGTGAGAAGAATGCCATGACTCAAGTGTCATAGACTTAATGTTCTTACAGAATTTTTCTGGAATAAGTGATTGTTCTTATTCTAAAATCATTCTCACCAGCCATGGTTGCTTCACTGGAGCAGGTCTGTGGAACTTCTCCTGCCACCATTCTATAAGTGTAATTCTCATATCTTTTTTTTTTTTTTGAGACAGAGTCTCGCTCTGCCGCCCAGGTTGGAGTGCAATGGCCGGGTCTCAGCTCACTGCAAGCTCCGCCTCCTGGGTTTACGCCATTCTCCTGCCTCAGCCTCCCGAGTAGCTGGGACTACAGGCGCCCGCCACGTCGCCCGGCTAGTTTTTTGTATTTTTTAGTAGAGACGGGGTTTCACCACGTTAGCCAGGATGGTCTCGATCTCCCGACCTCGTGATCCGCCCGTCTCGGCCTCCCAAAGTGCTGGGATTACAGGCTTGAGCCACCGCGCCCGGCCCTCATATCTTTTGTGTTCTGATCAATTCCATCAGTTTCCAATGACACACCAATGGTCTACCCACTTACCCACAGTATTGAATCATGCTTATGCTAACTTCCCAGGTTCCCAAGTCTTACAGGTTTGCCTGTTATTACAAAAACCTAGATTCCATGGAGCATAAATGTTGAATTGGGGCAACTGGGTGAAAATCTTCTCTGACAAGTCATTTTTTCTTTTTTTTAACAAAATGGAATTATATAAATGAGCTACTGAAAAAATATCCTGCAGAGTGACAATCTTTAACTGCAACCCGCAACTGTCTAAACCTGACAGGTATAAAGTGTGATATCCACGTGAGTGGCAGTCTTTATCTTGCAAAGAAAGGTTAGTTTAATGACAGCAGCCACATTCTCCAAAGAATGCATTTCACTCTTCCAGAATTAACAATAATGTGTAAATTTATCAAGCTGGAATTTTACAAATGCTGGGTTGTGTTTATTTCTTATAGAGGCAGAGTGTGTTTCCTTGGAGTGTGTTTTCATAGTTTGTGTTTCCTTGACTGGTTGCTTCTTAAACCAGTGCCATGCATCATTTTAATGAACCAATGAAGTTAAAAATAGAGTGTCGCTGCGAATATGACAGATCTTGTTATCTGTATTGCCAAAACGTAAATCCACTGAATTCTAAATTGAATCTACAGGGCTAAAAATAACTCAAAGTGCATTTCTGCTCAAATAGGAAATTAAAATTGGCACAAAACCAAAGACAACTATTTCATACAATACATTAACTCTAGCAATTCTGAAAGAGAATACATTCTCACATATAGAAGCTTATACTATTCATCTTCTTTCCAGGACAAGCAGATGGAATTCTTAAACTTGTTTGTACTATAAGCAGCAGGATTCTGTGTACCATTATCTAAGGCCTCCAGAAATTTAGATTTATGATGAAAGAGACAGAATGTTACCCAATATAAACTGATTTTTCCAGGAAAAAAAGTAAAACTTTTATAAACTTGTTTAGCATATCCATAGACAGCACAACAGTTTTTTTTTTTTAGTTGGATTCCATATACCTTAACAAATAACAAGACAGAATTCGTAGTTGGGGGATGTTTAAACTGATGCCAGTATTTTTTTCTCTATTTTAAATTATGCTTTCGTAAACTAAGGATTTCTGAATAAGAACATTTCACCTGTAGTCAATTCGTTTAATGTACAATAATCTCCATATATGCTAAAAGAAAAGTTATTTTTATAGTTAAAACAAATACATATTATACATTTAACAGGAAATTTAATCCCTCCAAATAAAGTTTGAAGAGAAAAGGGGACCTTTCTTTTCTTTTAAAAACAAAACATTTGAGTTTGAGGTTGATGGGCAATTCTTTGGCATAGGTCAAACTTATGTGACTCTTTCAGCAAGAGCTTTTAAAAAAATCTAAATTATCTTTATATGGACAGGATTGAATGTAACCAACACAACCTTTATTTAATAGTAAATGCCCTTTTGTCTATTTGGTATATATAGGGCAATGGTTGAATTTCTTCAGTCAACAATATAAATCTTGGGTTTTATTATCAGACACAAAAGCTGTACCAAAAGCCCAAACAGAAGATTTTGGCCTTTGTATGTTCCTTTTACAGCCAGCAGAAAAAAAGTTGCTGTATGACAATCTCTGACGTTTTAGAGAACTAAGGGGAAAAAAGATCATTCAGACTATCTTATCAAAACTTTTACAGAAGTATGTGAAAGAAACTTTCTAGGCATTAGCTAAAGACCTTAGAAACTGACATAATTGAATGGAATTAATCTAAGTCTAGACTCACAAGTTTTCATTCATTCAGGGCCTACTTTTGGTAAAATATTCAAGTGGGTATCTTCTTTTTCATTTTTTTAAGCAGGAAAGCAGCTTAATGTCATTGAAAGAGCATTCATATGTGTTATGAACTAAATCATGTCCCCCCAAAAATTCATATGACATTCTTACCCTCAACATGATGACATTTAAAGATAGGGCCTTTGGAAGGTAATTAGGTTATTAGGGTGGATCGCTAATGATTATCTAAGACAGGATGCAAGAGAGGTCTTTTTCTTTCTCTCTCCATCATGTGAAGAGACAGGAGGAAGAGGGAAAGCCAGGAAAAGGGCCCTTACCATGAGCCAAATCAGCTGGCACCTGATCTTAGGCTTTCCAGCCTCTAAAGCGTGAGATATATATGCTGGTTGTTTAAGCAACCCAGCTTATGGTATTCTGGTATTCTGTTACAGCAACATGAGGAGATGAATACAGTCTGGGACCTAGAAACATTTTAATTCAAATTCCAGCTAGACTTCTTACTAGGTACACAATCTTGAGCAAGTTTAATTTCTTCATTAAAGGGGATACTGTATTTTTTAATGTTGAAATGGCATCACACATGCAAACCACTTAATAAAGTAGTTGCTGCACACTAGTTGACCAGCAAATACTAGTTTTCTTTCCTTGCCTTCACACTTTCACTCTCATTGTATTTCTACTCAGAAGATCTCTCTTCTACCTTCATTCATGCTATCTTTCAAGAGACACTATAATCAATACAATTACAGGTATTAGAATTATGCATCACATGTTCCAAATGATATATTTACTTTTGAATAGCAGCCTCTGAAACAATGGCTAAAACAGAAAGCAACTATGAACATTTACACAATGGGTCAATGTCACATGCCTGTGTTCACTGACACATTAACAATATCCAAGACACTGAATCAACTTGTGACCATCAGACAAACGGATTAAGAAAATGTGATGTACATACATACTGGAATACTATTCCACCTTAAAGAGGAGAAAATGGTGTGATTTTCCACAACATAGAAGAACTTGGAGAATACTATGCTAAGTGAAATAAGTCAGAAACAGTAAGATAAATGCTGCATTCTCTCTCTTACATGTGAGATATAAGAACATTGAACTCATGGAAACAGGAAGTAAAATGATGGTAACCAGAGGCTGGAGGGTGAGAGAATTAGGAAGATATTGGTTGAAGGACACAAAATTTCAACTAGGAGGAATAAGTTCAAGAGGTATATTGTACATCATGGTGACTTTAGTTAACAATATATTGTATACTTGAAAATCTCTAAGGGAATAGATGGTAAATGTTGTCCCCTTTTAAAAATAAGCATGTAAGGTAATACATATGTTAAATAGTTTCCTTTGACCATTGCATAATGTACACACATATTGAAACATGTTTTGTGCCATATATATATATATATATGTATGTGTATATATATGTGTGTGTATATATATACACGTATATATATGTGTATATATATATACGTATATATATGTGTATATATACACACATACATACATACACACACAATTTGTACTCATCAATTAAAAAAACTTTAAACATATGAGTCAGTGTCAAAATACTTTGGGGGCAGTTGAACTTTTGAGTATCTTACAGGTATTACCATGTGACTGGTGGCTCCACTGCAAGTATACAGAGAAAAGCCATTGATTTGATCATTCATGTTTATAACGTAAGCTGGGCCAGGCACGGTGGCCCACACCTGTAATCCCAGCATTTTGGAAGGCCAAGGTGGGAGGACTGCTTGAGCTCAGGAGTTCAAGACCAGCTTGGGCAACAATGTGAGACCCTGTCTCTGCAAAAACAACATATGTTAAAAATAAAATTTAACAAGCAGGTGAAAAAATATACAAATGCACACATACTTTTCAAAACATGGCACACAAGTTCTTCCTTTACAAAATATACCTGGACACTATTGTGTTCTATAAGGCTTTATCTGATCTGACCATGACAGCTTCTGACTTACGTTGCATGCTCTGCCCCTCATTTATTGCACTTCAGTTATTGGCCTCCTGGTTGTCCTTTAAGCACACTAAGCTCAATCACTTTTAGGGCCTCTGTACTTGAGTTTTGTTTTTTTTTTTCCATAGCTTTTCTTTGGAAGCCACATTCTCATCATATAAGTTGTTTTTCCTTCCTTCACTTATTCAACAAATATTCATAAGGTACCCATTATGTGGCAGAAAGTATCATAAATCCCTGAGTTTATGAAGCTTACTTTCTAGAGGGTAAAAGAGCCAATAAACAATAGTTATATAAGTAAATTATATAGCACATTAGAAGATAAGTGCAAGAGGTAGGAGTATGGTAAGGCAATTAGAAGCGGGAAAGGGGGTTCAGTTCGGATAATCAAGAAAGCCATTCAGATATCCAAAGGAAGAAAATTTCAGTCAGGAGAACAGCCAGTGCAAAGGCCTGAGGCCAGAGTGTAATGAGTGAAGGCAATAAAATAGGAGATGAAAGATTATGGGAAGCCAGAATGAGAAGAATCTGGG
This sequence comes from Colobus angolensis palliatus, assembly GCF_000951035.1. NCBI lineage: Eukaryota > Metazoa > Chordata > Mammalia > Primates > Cercopithecidae > Colobus > Colobus angolensis. The sequence continues at coordinate 3,380,092 of NW_012114622.1, forward strand.
AGACCTGAGGATTAGTTAAAGGGCTTAGAACAGAGAATTAATATAGTATGATTCAGTATTTTTAAAAAATCAACCTGGTTGTTGTGATGAGAATAAACCACAGATCAGGGTTTTTCATCCCTGGCACTGTTGACATTTTGGAATAGATAATTCATTATTGGAAGCTGTCTTCTGCATTGCAGAATGTTTAGCAGCATCCTTGAAATCAGCTTGCTATATGTCAGTAGTAACCCCTGCCCCCCTGCCAGTCGTGACAACCAAAATGGTCTCTGAATATTACCAAATGTCTTTTGGGGGCAAAATCATTCCTAGTTGAAAATTATTGCTATAGAGGAAAAGGGTGGAGGCTTACACATCACCTCTGCAAAGACAAGTCCTCCACTCCTCCTTGATTACTCAATCTCAAGCAGCAACCACCAGCCCCATTCACCATGGCATCACCCTGTTGTTTTCTTCACAGCTGCTAATGGTCCCAAAATTTATATGCTGAAAACCTAATCACCAATGTGATAGTATTAGGAGGTGAGGCCTTTGTGAAATGCTTAGATCATCAGGATGAAGCCCTCATCAATGGAATTAGTGACCTTATAAATGAGTCCTCAGAGAACTGCCTTGACTTTTCCACTATATAAGAATGCAGCAAGAAGTCACAATCGTTGGTGCAGAGAGGAAGCCCTTACCACACACTGAATCTGCTGGTACCTTGATCTTGAACTTACTAGCCTCCAGAACTTTGAGAAATAAATTTGTTGTTTATAATCTGTTGTTTATAAGTCTATCATATTTTGTTATAGCAGCCTAAAGACATCACACTTTGAGAAGTTATCCTGATCATTTATTAATATACTTATCAATTTTTTTCTCACTGCCCAATGCTACTGTAATTTCACAACAGTAAGGACCTCATCTTCATTGTTCATTGTTCTGTTTCCCAATGGCTTGAAAGAATCTTTGGCGAAAATCATTGCTGAAACCATTTAAGATTTTGTATTGCTTTTTTATTGCTTGTGCAAAACATGTACATACATTCTCTAACAAATTAGGTGAATGCTGTGATTCTACAGTGGCAATTAAAAGAGATCTTAACTGCATTTAGAAGGCCCATAAAAGAGTATAAAAAGGACTTGGGGAAACCTTATTGCTCGAGTGGGGCAGTGTTCTACATTGGATGTCTCTTTGACCACTTTGGCCCACATCTTTACTCTCCTCTTGATGGTTATTATTTTTATCATTTGTATTCTATGGGGAGTCTTGGGGTACCTTGGTAATATTCAATTGCTGAACAAAATTTCATTTCTGAGTGTTTTCTACTTTTGTGTTCACCATTCATGGATCATGACTAAAGTTAGGGGTATTTGGAATCAGAAAAGTCGAGCTTGTGGCAGGATGCTGGTAGTCTAATAATTCAAATCAAAGAAACACTCAAATGCTGATTATCCACGCTGTAGTATTGTCCACACCTCAATGTATCAAGGTGGACTGGGCAAGATCCTTGAAAACTATATGGTAGACTCTGTATACATGACATCAAGCTTCACAATATGACTGTGGTGACCCCACAGAGGCTTCAGCAATTACTGGTAACAGACTAAGAATATGAATCTTTAATTTCACTAGTCATCTCTTTTCACAAGAATAGTAAAATACTGGGAGATGAAAAGATCTATTTATTAACTGATTCATTGAACAGATGTCCACTGAGAACATCTTTGTTCCAGGTATTAAGCAAACCCCTGAGCAAAACTAAAGGTTTTGTGTATTTAAAGTCTAGTCAGGGAGCTGTGAATTAATTATACAATTAAACATTCTGATATGTACTATAAATGGAAATTATAGGATGTTATAAAATTAATTATGTGGGGGCCAGGCTTAATTTCACTGAATGAGGGAAGACTTCCCTAAGGAAATTACATGTGAAAGAAATCTACAAATTGGGCAGGAACTAAAAGGTGAAGGATGGGGTTTCCAGGAAGACAATCACATGTACTAACAGCCCTGTGCTGGGGTCTAATAGTGAGGAATCTCTGAAAGCAGCAGGGTCATACTGTGAAACTACAAGTCAAGCCCAGAAAGTCTACAACACAATGATGCTTTCCCTCAAGGGTATCACCTCCTGTCGTTGTTATGGTTAAGGTCCTGCCCTGTGGACAGTAAGCCTTGAACATTTCTTTATGTGGATGTTTGCAGTACCAGAATCCTGCCTCCAGACTTACTCTTCTGAACGAATACCCTTAAGTTTAGCCTTGATCCAAGAAAGATGAACATAAATATTGCAAACAATCTCAATATAGAATGGAATGTGAAATGCTACCTGACAATAGCATAAAAAAGAGAGCTGTACTTTTGGAGGTTAATTGGCAATGATATTAAAAACATAAAACTGAATTAGGGAAAGATAGAGGGGAACAGAAAAATATGGTTAGGTCCCATCAGAATAAATCACAGAGGTAAGGGGAATCTGAAAAAGACAAAATGGAGGGGAAGCAATCAATTTGAGCACAACTGTAGTGCTAGTAACAATATGACAGAAGAATTGACTGGCTATCAAATTGGAGGAGGACGGGAAAGGTCCATTTTAATCAGATCAATTTATTCTTTACATGGCAAATAAATAAATAAATAAGCAAGCAAGCAAGCCAGGTTTTAAAAATCTGCTCACCCCTCTCCTAAGTCCTCCCTTCACAGAAGTAGGATTATTGAGGAGAAGATGTCTGGTTGTTCTCTTCTATCAAATTAATTTTCTTCAACCCCCATATGCCAATTGTTACACAGACTGTTCTAACTTTTGATCTGGTGCATTATTGATGAGCTCTTAAAAAGAGATGAGAACAATAATCTCCTGGTAAATGTCCCTGTCTGACACCTTTGAAGAGAGTAGTGATTCACCCAGCATGGAGGTTGAGATCTGAGAACTGACAGACTGCCTGCTCAAGTGGGTCCCTGACCCCCGAGTAGCCTAACTGGGAGATCCTAACTGGAGTGGACCTCAAGCAAACTCCAACAGACCTGCTGCTGAGGGTCCTGAGAGAAGGAAAACAAACATAAAGGACATCCAAACCAAAACCCCATCTGTACGTCACCATCAAAGACCAAAGGTAGATAAAACCACAAAGATGGGGGAAAAGCAGGGCAGAAAAGTTGGAAATTCAAAAAATCAGAGCACCTCTCCCCATCCAAAGGAACGCAGCTCCTTGCCAGCAATGAAACAAAGCTGGACAGAGAATGACTTTGATGAGTTGAGAAAAGAAGGCTTCAGTCAATCAAACATCTCAGAGCTAAAGGAGGAACTATGAACCCAGTGCAAAGAAACTAAAAACCTTGAAAAAAAAATGTTGACAAATGGATAACTAGAATAAACAAAGCAGAGAAGTCCATAAACGACCTGATAGAGAGGAAAACCATGACATGAGAACTACGTGAAAAATGCACAGGCTCCAGTAACCATCTCGATCAACTGGGAGAAAGAGTATCAGTAATTGAAGATCAAATTAATGAAATGAAGTGAGAAGAGAAGTTTAGAGAGAAAAGAGTAAAAAGAAATGAACAAAGCCTCCAACAAATATGCGATTATGTTGAAAGACCAAATCTACATCTGATTGGTATACCTGAAAGTGATGGGGAGAATGGAACCAAGTTGGAAAACACTCTGCAGGATATTATCCAGCAGAACTTCCCTAATCTAGCAAGGCAAGCCAACATTCAAATACAGGAAATACAGAGAATACCACAAAGATACTCCTCAAGAAGAGCAACTCCAAGACACATAATTGTCAGATTCACCAAAGTTGAAATGAAGGAAAAAATGTTAAGGGCAGCCAGAGAGAAAGGTCATGTTACCCACAAAGGGAAGCCCATCAGACTAACAGCAGATCTCTCAGCAGAAACCCTACAAGCTAGAAGAGAGTGGGGGTCAATATTCAACATTCTTAAAGAAAAGAATTTTCAACCCAGAATTTCATATCCAGCCAAACAAAGTTTCATAAATGAAGGAGAAATAAAATCCTTTACAGACAAGCAAATGTTGAGAGACTTTGTTACCACCAGGCCTGACCTACAAGAGCTCCTGAAGGAAGCACTAAACATGGAAAGGAACAACAGGTACCAGCCATTGCAAAAACATGCTAAAATGTAAAGACCATCGAGGCTAGGAAGAAACTGCATCAACTAACAAGCAAAATAACCAGCTAATATCATAATGACAGGATCAAGTTCATACATAACAATATTAACCTTAAATGTAAATGGGCTAAATGCTCCAATTAAAAGACACAGACTGACAAATTCGATAGAGTCAAGACCCATCAGTTTGCTGTATTCAGGAGACCTATCTCACGTGCAGAGATACACATAGGTTCAAAATAAAGGGATGGAGGAAGATCTACCAAGCAAATGGAAAACAAAAAAGGTAGGGGTTGCAAACCTAGTCACTGATAAAACAGACTTAAAACCAAAAGAGATCAAAAGAGACAAAGAAGGTCATTATGTAATGGTAAAGGGATCAATTCAACAAGAAGACCTAACTATCCTAAATATATATGCACCCAATACAGAAGCACCTAGATTCATAAAGTAAGTCCTTAGAGACTTACAAAGAGACTTAGACTCCCACATAATAATAATAGGAGACTTTAACACCCGACTGCCAACATTAGACAGATCAACTAGACAGAAAGTTAACAAGGATATCCAGGAATTGAACTCATCTCTGCACCAAGTGGACCTAATAGACATCTACAGAACTCCCCACACCAAATCAACAGAATATACATTCTTCTCAGCACCACATCACACTTATTCGAA
>NW_012114622.1:3388172-3415072 GCF_000951035.1 Colobus angolensis palliatus
ATCAACATGGCACATGTACACATATGTAACAAACCTGCAGGTTGTGCACATGTACCCGAGAACATAAAGTGTAATAATAATAATAATAACAACAATAATTAAAAAACAACCACCTCCCACTATCTTTCTGGGGGAAAAAAAGCAAGCGACAAAGAATTGCCAATTTGACTAACATGAACCATCTAACCAGTAATTTATATTTATGGCATACTTTTTCCAAGCCTAACGTTAGTTTATTGGACATGTATTTCTGTGGGCCTACTGTGTATAATGCACTATGCTAGACAATTTGATTAGATTTATATTAGTATCCATCGCCAGCACTCTTAGCTTAGTTCTGAAGATATTGCTTACTTATTACTAACTCAAACTGGCAGTTTCTAAATCCCTTTTAGGAAATAATTTCCTAGTCCAGCACATCTATATTTGGGACTTCATTGAGACTTATTTCTCAATTTTTATTTATAATAATTCTTTATCAAAATGGGGTAGTTGTTTTTTAAAACAGAATTCTCTATGCCTGAATTCAAACATTTTAAACTAGAATTCAAATTCTGTATTGCCAATGCCATGAATTGAATAAGTAATAGTGATTTTGAAGTATATATGCTGAAGCCCAACCTATTTTATGTGCCATATCTGATAATAGACTAATATAAACAGCAAAACTGCTAGAAAAAAGTACTATTATTCATAGAAATAATCTTGACTGAGTTCAAAGAAGTAAACAGTAATTAATTCACTTAATTTTCTAGATTCAGTGAAGCATTTTTCATTGTATTTTTAATTCATTGGTGACTGATTAAATCTATAATTTTTCTATTGCAAAAGCTATATTTAGTGTAGAAAATTCTGTAAAAACAGGTAAGAAGTATGATTCATTATCACACTATCCAAAGATACTTAATGTTAGTATCTTATTTTGTGTCCTTCCAAATCTTTTCATGAATACATACTATTTTTTCAACTAAAATATAATCATACTATACACACTGCTTTGTGTTTATCTTCCTAAATAAATATTTACTGGTATATCAGCAAATATTCTTCTATGTCATACTTTTTAATTATCACACTTTATTTGGATATTATCTATTGCTATATATACCATTATTTAAGGGATCCTTAAATGTTAGGCACTTACATTGTTTTTAATATATAACATATGTTATAATAAACAGATGTATACATATACATTTCTACAAGTATATTTGCAATTTGCTTGTTTCCTTAACATAGCATATTGTCACTCGCTTGTCTATTTCTTGAGGAGTATAACTTGTTTCTAACTATCACTATCTGCATCTCTGTGGCTCAATGTTGTTTTCCAGAACTGCAGAAGCCAATCAGCCCAAGCTCACAGCACGCTGAAAGATTAGGGAATTAACACTCCCATCAGTAATTTTCAACAATGACTCTTGAGAGTTAGTGTAGAAATACCCAAAATTCTTTTTTCCCCTCAGATGGATAATTCTGAGGTGCATATTTGTTGTTTCCAAGAAGTGCCCACTGGATCCAGCTCCAGCAGCCCACTGTGGCTAATACATCATTTACTGACCACCTTCTCCTCCCTATGTCACTTCCCCATTTTCCTCCTGATGGTACCTCCCAAACAAATGACTTGTTTATCTCTGAGACTATTTCTGGGTGGACCCAAACTAAGACACTAGTGTAGTTACCCAGAAAGAAAATGACTAAATTTAAAAAGTAATGTATTTTAAGATTTTTAACATAAATTACCAAGTTGTTCTCTTTAAATGCTTTACATTCCATCATTTACATGATTTTCATCATGATCTTATTAAAAAGTATATATTTTCCACTTTGTAAAATTAAATTTGTTTTATTAATGAGAGTTTATTTTTTCATATGACTACACTCACTTATATTGCTTCCTTATAACTTATTTGTTTATGTTCTTGGCCCATATTTTAAGTAAAAAACTCATGTTTTTATGTGATTTACAATAATACTTACGTGTATTAATTCCTTCTTACTAAAATTTTAATATTAGTTTGTTACGGTTTTTGTACGAAATAACATCAAACTCCCAATCAGCTAAAAAACTAATGCTTCTTATGGGCTATGTCTTATTGTAGAAAATAAACATGTTTTTATTAGTAAACATCTATTAATAAATAATTTTGTGGGGAAAAATAGTCATTAGACTAGCTTATTTCTGTTGTTAGGGTCATAATATACCTGCTAAACATAAATAATCTAAGTTTGAAGAAAACACTGTGGGTTTTCTTGCTAGCAACATAAATGCATTCATTATGTGACTCTAAATTATATAAATTCTGCATTCTTACATCTCATCTAAACAAGAACTTACCTGTTTTCTTGAATAGGAGTCTAAACCAGCATTACCATGACCCTGAGCTTTTCAGATATAGTTACTATCCAAATATAAGAAACCGGTTATTAAATCAAGTTTCAAATACCAATAGACATTCGTAGAAGTAAATTAGCCTTTTTATCCCTAACCTTTCAGCCATTTTGACCATTTTTTGTGATCTCGTCACTAATCCTGATTAAAGCAATTTAGACCTTATGACTTTTTAAAAGCATTTCTACTGATAGATCATTATGATCTTTAGGAACTTTAAAATGCTTCTGAAATCCAAGTGTCACTCTGAGCAACAGTAGGAGTAGTGCTAATTCCATGATTTACAGAATTGACCTGCTTTGGACTTGATATCTCTGCCTCAGTGATGGATTGACCAGGCCTACTATTTAGAATATTTGTTGTATTATTTCTAATCAACCTTTCTTTTTTTACTATCACAATAATTTCCAAATTTTGGCTGACTGCGTCTCCACTCAGTGCCAACATCCTTCATCATAAAACATGCAAAATGATTAACTTTCAACAATTGGTAGCACATTGAAGTCAAAGGACTTGTTGATTCATCCTTGCCATACTAGCTTTTTAAAATTATACTTTAAGTTCTGGGATACATGTGCAGAACGTGCAGGTTTGTTACATAGGTACACATGTGCCATGGTGGTTTGCTACACCCATCAACCCGTCATCTACATTAGGTATTTCTCCTAATGCTATCCCTCCCTGCCCTAGCTCCCCATCTCTCAACAGGCCCTAGAGTGTGATGCTCCCCTCCCTGTGTCTGTGTGTTCTCATTGTTCAACTAGCACTCATGAGTGAGAACATGTGGTGTTTGGTTTTCTGATCTTGTGTTAGTTTGGTGAGAATGACGATTTCCAGCTTCATCCATGCCCCTGCAAAGGACAAGAACTCATCATTTTTTATGGCTCCATAGTATTCCATGGCATATGTGTCACATTTTCTTTATCCTATCATTGATGGGCATTTGGGATGGTTCCAAGTCTTTGCTATTGTGAACAGCATACTACAGGGATACAGTAACCAAAACAACATAGTACTGGTACCAAAACAGATATACAGACCAGTGGAATATAACAGAGGCCTCAGAAATAGTATCACACATCTACAACCATATTATCTTCAACAAACCCGAGAAGAACAATCAATGGGGAAAGAATTCCCTATTTAATAAATGGTATTGAGAAAACTGACTAGCTATATGCAGAAAACTGAAACTGGACCAGATTAAAGACTTAAATGTAAAACCTAAAACCATAAACAACTCTAGTAGAAAACCTAGGCAATACCATTCAGGACATAGGTATGGGCAAAGACTTCATGACCAAAAGCAATGGCAACAAAAGCCAACCTTGGCAAATGGGATCTAATTAAACGAAAGAGCTTCTGCATAGCAAAAGAAACTATAATCAGAGTGAACAGGCAACCTACAGAATGGGAAAAAATGTTTGCAATCTATCCATCTGACAAAGGGCTAATATCCAGAATCTATAAGGAACTTAAATTTACAAGACAAAAAAGCCATCAAAAAGTAGGCAAAGGATATGAACAGACAGTTCTCAAAAGACAACATTTATGTGGCCAACAAACATACTAGCCATTTTACCTCTTCTCCAATGTGGACTTTTTGTGCCTCATCAGGAATTTAGTTTGCATAAATACTGCCTTAAAGCTAAGGAGGATAAGGAAAGCAAAACAAAGCAGTGGTGAAGTGTTGGAGTGGTGAAAAATTTGGGGAGTAGTATGGAGAGCTAATGGGTGATGTTTCTCAGGGCTGCTTTGCGTGGGATTAGAGGTGGTATGGGAATGTACAGTGGGAGAGATTCAACTGAAGAAAGATTTTGGGGTAAGGGGTGATATTGTGGGGTTGTTAGAAGGAGTATTTGTCATATAGAATTATTGGTGATGCCCTGGATGCAGTTTTGTATGAATTGAGAGACTAAACGAAAGACACAAGGTCCAAATAAGAGAAGAAAAACAGGTATTAAAGGACTAAGAATTGAGAGGACCCAGGACGTCCAATTAGAGAGTGTCCAAGGGGGTTCAGTGTAATTACTTGTTTGGTTGGTGAGTTTTGGGGCTCTATTCTTGACAGTCTTTTTTTTTTTTTTTAAGTTGGAGGCTGAGCTTGGTGAGGTGTGTGTTTAAAAGATCATTAGTCCATTCTACCTTTCCTGAAGACTGAAGGTTCCACTGAATACCAAGAGCCTGAGAAACTGCTTCAGTGACTTGACTAACAAAGACTGGTCCATTATTGGACTGTATAGAGGTGGGAAGGCCAAACTGAGGAATTATGTCTTACAAAAGGGAAGAAATGACTGTGGTGGCCTTCTCAGACCCTGTGGGAAAGGCCTCTACCCATTCAGTGAAAGTGTCTACCCAGACCAAGAGGTATTTTAGTTTCCTGACTCAGAGAACGTGAGTAAAGTCAATTTGCCAATCCTGGGCAGGGCCAAATCCCCAAGCTTGATGTGTAGAGGAGGGAGGGGGCCTGAGAAATCTCTGAGGAGTAGTGGAATAGCAGATGGAACACTGAGAGGTTATTTCCTTAAGGATAGATTTCCACGATGGAAAGGAAATGAGAGGTTCTAAGAGGCAGGCTAGTGGCTTATAACCTACACAGAAGAGGTTATGAAATGACAATTGAATTGAATAGAATGGGCCTGTGAGGCTGGAAGGAGATATTGTCCTTGGTCCAAGAACCATTTTCCATGTGTGGGAAGAGATTGATAGGTGGAAGTTTCAGTGGGAGAGTAGATGGGAGTGACCGATGAGAAGCAGAAAAACTGACCATGAGGGATAGAAGCTAGAATGCTCGCTGCTTCTTTAGCTACCTTATCAGCATAAGCATTGCTCTGAGCAATGGTATCTGATGCCTTTTGGTGGCCCTTGCAGTGTATGACTCCAGCTTCCTTTGGATGTAAAGTGGCCTTGAGAAGAGTTTTTATTAAAGAGGCATTAATGATGGAGGACCCTTGCGTAGTGAGGAAACCTCTTTCAGCGCATATAACAGCATAGTGGTGCAGGATATGGAAGACATATTTAGAGTCAGCATAAATATTGATGTGTAATTCCTTTGCAAGAACGAGGGCTCGAGTTAAGGCAATGAGTTCACCTTGCTGAGAGGTAGTGGAGGGGGGCAGAGCAGTAACCTCAATGATAGATGTGGAAGATACTATAACACAGCCTGCTTTTGCTGGTGTGTGGCAAATAGGCCTGGTGGAACTGCCATCAATAAACCAGGTGTGATCAGGGTGAGGAACAGGAAAGAAGGAAATATGGGGAAATGGAGTGAATGCCAGGTGTATCAGAGAGATACAGTCATTGGGGTCAAGTGTGGTATCCAGAATAATGTGGGAGACTGGATTGAAGTTCAGGCCAGGAACAATGGTAATTGTGGAAGACTCAGCAAAGAGTGAGTATAGCCAAAGGAGATGGGGAGCAGAAAATATATACATCAGGAGGGAAGAAGAAAATAGATTTTGGAAGTTATGAGAACTGTAGAGAGTGAATTGCGCACAGTTTGTTATTTTGAGGGCCTCTAAAAGTATTAGGGCAGTGGCAGCTGCTGCACAGAGACATAATGTCCAGCCTAAAACAGTGAGTTCAAGTTGTTTGGACAAAAAGGCTACAGGGTGCGGTCCCAGTCCTTGTATAAGAATTCCGACTGCACAACTCTGCACTTAGCTATTTGTAATGAAAAGGGTTGGGATGAGTTAGGGAAAGCTAGTGTGGGAGCAGTCTCTAAAGCTGCCTTCAAGGAATGGAAAGAGAGGTAGGGAAAGGATTTAGGATCTATGGGGTCAGCTAGGTTTCCTTTTGTGAGTTTATATAATGGTTTTGTTAGGATGGCAAAACCAGGTATCCAAAGGCGAAATTATTCAACCATGCCCAGGAAGGAAAGGAGTTGTTTTGTGGAAGGGGCTGGGGTTTGCGAGATCAGTCGGACACGATTGGCAGGGAGAGCACGTGTGTTTTTATGAAGAATTATGCTGAGATACGTAATGAATGAGGAAGAAATTTGGGCCTGACAAGTGATGGGGGCTATCTGTGAAGCCTTGCAGCAGTACAGCCCAGGTAAGTTGCTGAGACTGATGGGTGTTGGGGTCAGTCCACATGAAAGCAAAGAGAGCCTGAGATGAAGGGTGCAAAGGAATAGTAAAGAAAGCATGTTTGAGATCCAGAACAGAATAATGGGTTATGGAGGGGTTGTGGAGGGAGGTACTGAGAATAGGAGAGTATATGGCTTTGGCACCACGGGGTGGATAGGCAAGACAATTTGGTTGATAAGGTACAGATCCTGAACTAACCTGTAAGGCTTGTCCAGTTTTTGAACAGGTAAAATGGGGGAATTGTAAGGAGAGTTTACAGGCTTTAAAAGTCCATGCTGTAACAGGCGAGTGATAATGGGCTTTAACCCTTTTATAGCATGCTGTGGGATGGGATATTGGCATTGAGCAGGGTAAGGGTGATTAGGTTTTAATGGGATAGTAATGGACGTATGATCAGTTGCCAGGGAGGGAGTAGAGGTGTTCTATACTTGTGGGTTAAGGTGGGGGTATACAAAAGGAAGATGCGAAGGATGCTTTGAACTGGGGAAAAGGGCAGCAATGAGGTGTGGCTATAGTCCAGGAATAGTCAGAGAAGCAGATTAGTTAAAATGTCTCAACCTAATAAGCGAACTAGGCAGCTGGAGATAACTAAAAAGGAGTGCATAAAAGAATGTTGTCCAAGTTGGCACCAGAGTTGGGGAGTTTTAAGCGGTTTTGAAGCTTGGCCGTCAATACCCACAACAGTTATTGGGGCAAGGGAAACAAGTCCTTGAAAAGAAGGTAATGTGGAGTGGGTAGCCCCCATATCAATTAAACAGGGACAGACTTACCCTCCACTGTAAGAGTTGCCCAAAGCTTGGCATCCATGATGGTCCAGGGGGCTTCCAAGGCAATCAGGCAGTGCCAGTCTTCAGCTGCTAAGCTAGGAGATCTGTGAAGGAGTCGGCCAAGAAACATTGGGTTTGGGCTCCAGGGGCTTTAGGAGCGGCGGCGATGTGAGTCAGACAGTCTGACCTCCAGTGGGGGCCCACACAGACAGGGCATGGCTTAGGAGACATCCCAGGCTGCGGGCATTCTGAGGCTCAGTGGCCAGACTTTCGGCATTTGAAGCAAGGTCCACGAGAATGTTTTGAAGGAGCCCCTGGGAGCTGTGGCTTGGATGTTCTGAAGTTTTTGTATGCTAGAGACATGGTTGTGGGTTGTCTTACAGTGGAGGCAAGTAGCTGTAACTCAGAAATGTGTTGCTGTATGGCTACCTCCTATTATTGTACACATTGAAGACAAGGTTGATTAATTCCTGTGGTGGGATTTGAGGACCAGATTCCAATTTTTGAAGTTTTTTTTCTAATGTCAGGAGCTGACTGGGTGATAAAATGTATATTAAGAAAAAAGCAGTCTTCTGGCCCCTCTGGGTCTAGGGCAGTAAGGCTTCTAAGGGTTGTTGCTAAGGGGGCCGTGAACTGTGCTGGGTTTTCATTTTTACTGTGGGTAGTTCCTTTGAGTTTGTCATAATTAACAGCTTTGTAAGCTGCCTTTTTAAGCTCTTAAATTAGGCAGGAAACCATGTAATCTTGCCTAGCTATACCTGGGGAATCTGCCTGATAGTTCCATTGGGGATCTTCTCGGGGAACTGCTCTAATGCCTTCCTGGAGGTCTGGCTCATGAAGCCAGTGATTATCAGCATGAGATTGGGCTAGAGAAAAAACTCACTCCTGTTCATCTGGGGAGAGGGTAGAAGTTAGGATGACATTTAAGTCACTCCAGGTAAAATTGCTGGACAGAGTTAGTTACCAGAATTCCTGTATATATTTAGTGGTGTTTGATGAGAAAGAGCCTAAATGCTGGCTGATTTGGGAAAGGTCTGATAGAGAAAAAGGCACATGTACCCTGACTATGCCTTCAGCTCCAGCCACCTTTCTAAGAGGAAAGTGTTGGGCAGGTCAGGGAGAGCTATTCTCAGAACGAAACTGTAAACCAGACAGGGTATGGGGAGGGGAGGTAATAGAATAGTTACAGGGATGGGAGGTAATAGAATAGTTATAGGGATGGGGAGCAGAGACTGAAGAGCTGGAGCCTGATGCAGTCAAGCGGGGAGCGGCTTGAGGAGGAGCAGTGTGGGGAGGAGGTGAGAGATCCGATGGGTCAGTAGAAAAGGAATATTCACAAGACTCAGCGACACTTGGGGTTGGAACTGAAGGGACAGGTGGGAGGAAAAGGAGGAGGATTTGGGATGATTCGCATTGGGAACAGAGACTAGGGAGGGAACGAAGTGTGAAAAATGCCTGGATGTAAGGCACCTCAGACCATTTGCCCAATTTTTGACAAAAATTATCTAGGTCTTGTAGGATGGAGAAATCAAAAGTGCCATTTTCTGGCCATTTGGAACCATTGTCGAGTTTGTATTGGGGCCAAGTTGTGTTGCAGAAGAAAATAAGATGCTTAGATTTTAGGTCAGGTGAGAATTGAAGAGGTTTTAAGTTCTTGAGAACACAGGCTAAGGGAGAAGGAAGAGGAATGGAGGATGGAAGTTTGCCCATAGTGAAAGAGGCAAGTTTAAAGAGAAGGGTAGAGACAGGGAGAAGGGGGGTGGGGAGCAGCCCTGGGCTGAATGTGGGTGAGCCGCCAAAGCAGGCATCCCCGCAATTGACTTGCCACCAAGGGAATGTGGGTCAATGACCAAGGCAGGCATCCCTGCGGTGATCAGATACCAATGGAATGTGGGTGAATAATCAGGCAGGCATTCCTGCAGTGATTAAACACCAAGGGAAGACTGTCTTCCTGAGTCCATGACTGGCACTGGAGTTTTGGGTCCACAGATAAAATGTGTCTCCTTTGTCTCTACTGGAGGGGAAAAAGAACTGGAACTGGAAGGACAAGGAGATTGAAGCGTAGTGAGAGAGACTGGAGAAGACAGTGAAAAGAATGCTTACCCAATTTGAAATTGATGAGATGTTCCTTGGGCTGGTTGGTCTGAGGAACCGAGGTCATAGGTGGATCTCTTCACGAAGTGAGAGTGAGGACAGAGGACTGGTCTCCTGAAGGAGTCCCTCTGACCCAGGTCTTCTGCATCAAATGTCATGCATGTCCGTGTGAAGAGACCACCAAACAGGCTTTGTGTGAGCAATAAAGCTTTTTAATCACCTGGGTGCAGGCACGCTGAGTCCAAAAAGAGAGTCAGCAAAGGGTGGTGGGATTATCATTAGTTCTTATAGGTTTTGGGATAGACGGTGGAGTTAGGAGCAATGTTTTGTGGACAGGGGGTGGATCTCACAAAGTACATTCTCAAGGGTGGGGAGAATTACAAAGAACCTTCTTAAGGGTAGGGGAGATTACAAAGTACATTGATCAGTTAGGGTAGGGCAAAAACAAATCACAATGGTGGAATATCATCAATTAAGGCCATTTTCACTTCTTTTGTGGATCTTCAATTGCTTCAGGCCATCTGGATGTATACGTGCAGATCACAAGGGATATGATGGCTCAGCTTGGGCTCAGAGGCCTGACAACATTTTATGACAGAATTTTAAAAGCTAATAAGCATATTAAAAAGCTCAACCTAAATGAGTAAAATGTGTGTGTGTGTGTATGTGTGTTATGTAGCCAACTGGCAAATTTTTTAAAAACAGTACTCTATAGTATTGGCCAAGAAGGAAAACTTCCAGATTCATAAACCATAACCATACAAAATGTTCCTCATCTTTGGAATAAATTTGGCATTAAAATTGCCTATCCTTTGCTCTGGTAACTTTAAAATTAAGATTTTATCCCAAGAAAATCATTGTGGATGTGTACTGAGATTTGTCTATAGGGATGATCATTACAACATTGCTTATTATAATAGTGAAAAATAAAAAACCTCAAATGTCAAATAGATATTGTTGATCATTAATAAATGATATGATGAAAGAACAGCAGCACAGAAATGTTTATAATTGGAAAAACTGGATAGCCATATGCAAATGAACGAAATTGGACTTTTATCTTATACTGTAAACAAAAATCAACATATAGTAAATTAAAAAGTTTTAAATGTACAACCTGAAACTGTGAAACTCCTAGAAGGAAACATAGGGAAAAATTTTCAACATTGGCTTTGGCAAGGATTTCCTGGATATGATGACAGAAGTATATTAAATATTAAAAATGAAAATAGACAAGTTGGACTACATTAAACTAAAAAGGTTTGTATGGCAAAGAAAATAAGATCAACAGAGTAAAAAGACAACCTACAGAATGGGAGAAAATATTTCTAAGCCATTTATCTAATAAGGGGTTAATATCCAGGATATGTAAGGAATTCGTATAATTCGATAACCGAAAAACAGGGCAAAGGCACTTAACAGACATTTTTTTCCAAAGACTACATATAAATGGCCAACCATTATATGAAAATGTGCTCAATATTATTGATCATCAGAGAAATACTAATCAAAATCACAAGAAGATATCACTCTAAGATATCAAAAAGATAATCACTGTTAGGATGGCTATTATTTAAAAAAGATAATAAATGTTGGGAAGAATGTGGAGAAAAGAGCACCCTTGTACACTTTTGGTGGGAATGTAAATTGCTGCAGTCACTATGAAAAACTGTACGCTGGTTCCTCAAAAAGTTTAAAATAGAGTTACCATATAATCCAGTAATCCAACTTCTGGATATATTAATATATTTAAAAGGACTGAAGACAGGATTTCAAGGAGCCAGCTGAACTGCCATGTTTGTTGCAGCATTATCCACAATAGCCAAAATATAAAAACAACCTTAATGTCTGTCAACGGATGAATGAAAAAGGAAATATATATATATACACATACACACACACCTGAATGTGATATGTTTTTAACATATATACATATATACACACATACATAAGTGATTCAGCTATAAAAAAAGGAAATCCTGCCATTTGTAACAACATGTGTGGACACAGAAGACATTATGCTAATTGAAATAAACCAGACTCAGAAGGATAAATACTATGTGAACAAATTATATTATAAATTAAAAATAGTCAAATTCATAAAAGCACAGAGTGGAATCATTGCCAAGAGCTGAGAGAGAAAAACTAAAAGGGAAATATTCATTAAAAGGTCCAAAGTTTTAGTCACACAAGATGAGTAAGTTCTAAGAATCTCTACTGTACCAAACAGCGCCTATAGTTAACAATGTGGTATTTTACAGAGTTGACCATTGAACAACATGGATTTGAGTTTCATGGGTACATTAATACTCAAATTTTCTTCAATAAATATATTGGAAAATTTTTGAAGATTTGCAAAATTGAAAAACCTGGCAGAAAAACTGCATAGCCTGGAAATATTGAGAAAATTAAGAAAAAGTTAGATATGCCATGGAATGCATAAAACAATAGATAGTAGTCTATTTTATCATTTACTACCATAAAATATACACAAATATAAAAAATTAAAATTTATCAAACTGTTTGACACAAACCTATAGATGATACATGCCATTCTCAGTTGAGGAAAATGTAAACAAATGTAAAGATGTAGTATTGTCATAACTGCATAAAATTAATACATACTGTACCACTGTAATAATTTCATAGCCACCTCCTGTCGCTTTTAGAGTGAGCTCAAGTGTTGCCAGTATCTGCTTAAAATGCTGTGATGCTAATCATCTCCATGTGAGCAGATCTTCTCTCCAGTAAGTTGAGTATCACAGTAAAAAGATCTCCGGAAGTTCTCACGTATTTTTCATTATGCTTATTGCAATACCATAAACCTTGAATAACACCATGGAACCCATTCAAAATACCACTAATGATGTCGAAAGTGCTCCCAAGAAGTCATGGCATTACAAGAAAAAGTTAAATTACTTGATATGTACCATAAATTGAGGTCTGAAGCTGCAGTTGCCTACCATTTCAACATAAATGAATCCAATTTAAGATTGATTATTTAAAAAAAAAAAAAGAAAATTTGTGACACCTTAATTGCAGCTATGCCAGCAGTTCCAAAAACCTTACATTTATGAAATATATTTTTATCTGGTATTGAAAATGCAGCACTTTTGTAGACAAAGATTGCTTCAAAACAAGGTGTAACTATAGGCTATAATGTTTCAGGAAAAAGCAAAGTCAATATATGACAACTTAAAGCAAAAAGAAAATAACAGATCTAGAGCTAAAGAATTTAATGCCAGCAAAGGATGGTTTGAGAATTTTAGAGAAGTTGGGCATTTAAAAAATATGTCAAGCTAACAGGAGAAGCAGCTTCTGCTGACCAAGAGGCAGTATATGAGATCCCAAAAGCCATTAAGAAAATCATTAAGGAGAAAGGATATCTGCATGAGCAGGTTTTAATTCAGACAAAAGTGTCCTATTCTGGGAGGAAAAAAGCCACAAACATTTATTAGTAAGCAAGAGAATTGAGCGCCACTATTTAAGGTAGGAAGGGATAAGCTAACTCTATTGCTTAGTGCAAATGCAGTCAGATGTATATTTAGGACTGCCCTTATCTCTAAAGCTGTGAACCCCAGAACCTGGAAGGGAAAATATAAAAATATCTATCAGTCTTTTGGTTGTAAAAGAAGGCCTGCACAACAAGAACATCTTTTCTGTACTACTTCTATTGATGCTTTTTTCCTGAAGTCAGGAAGTATCTTGTCAGTAAAGGACTACTTTTTAAAGTTTTTTTATAGTTGACAATGCCCCTGGACACCCAGAACTCCATGAGTTCAATACTAAATGTGTTGAAGTTGTGATCTATCTGGCCTCAAGCACAAAACTTCTAATTCAGCCTCCAGATCAGGAGGCTATAAGGATATTTAAGGCTCATTACACACAGTTCTCCATGTAAAGGATTATCAACATTATGGACAAGAACCCCAGTGAAGACAACATTATAAAAGCCTGAAAAGATTACATCATTAAAAATGCCACTTTTACAGAAAAAGCTGTGAAAGCCATTAAATCCAAAATAATAAATTTCTGCTGGAAAAAAAAAATAAACTAGACTGTAGCTATGAATATACAACTGATTGGGGTACCTGAAACAGACAGGGAGAATGGAACCAAGTTGGAAAACATACTTTGTGATGTTATCTAGGAGAACTTCCCCAACCTAGCAAGATAGGCCAATGTTCAAATTCAGGAAATGCAGAGAACCCCAGTAAGGTACTTCACAAGAAGGTCATCCTCAGGACGCATCATCAAATTCTTCTAGGTGTATATGAAAAAAAAAAAAAAAAGAAAAAGAAGTTAAAGGCAGCTAGAGAGAAAGGTCAGATCATCTATAAAAATAAGGTCATCAGACTAACAGCAGACCTCTCAGCAGAAACCCTACAAACCAGAAGAGATTGGGGGCCAATATTCAACATTCTTTAAAGAATTTCCAACCCAAAATCTCATAACTGGCCAAACTAAGCTTCATAAGTGAAGAACAAATAAGATCCTCTTCAGACAAGCAAATACTGAGGGAATCTGTCATAGCAGGCCTGCCTTAAAAGAGCTCCTGAGGAAGCACTAAATATGAAAAGGTAACACCATTACCAGCCACTTAAAAAAAACACACACACTGAAGTACAAAGACTGGTGACACTATGAAGCAACCACATAATGAAGTCTGAAAAATAACCAGCTAGAATCATGCCAGGATCAAATGTACATATAATAACACTAACTTTTAAATGTAAATGGGATAAATGCTCCAATTAAAAGACACAGAATGGCAAGCCAGATAAAGAGCCAAGACCCATCAGTATGCTGTCTTCAAGAGACCCATCTCACAGGCAAAGACACACATAGGTTCAAAATATAGGGATGGAGGAAAATTTACCAAGCAAAGGGCGAACAGAAAAAAGCAGAGGTCACAATCCTACTTTCTGAAGAAACAGACTGTGAACCAACAGAGATCATAAAGACAAAGAATGACATTACATAATTGTAAAGCATTAATTCAAGAACTTATTATCATAAATATATATGTACCCAAAACGATAAAACCCAGATTCATAAAGCAAGCACTTAGAGACCTACAAAGACATTTAGACTCTCACACAATAATAGTGGGAGACTTTAACACCCCACTGACTATATTAGACAGATCTTTGAAACAAAAAATTAACAAATATATTCAGAACCTGAACTCAACTCTGAATCAAGTGGACCTGTTAGATATATACAGAACTCTTCACCCTAAAAGAGAATATACAATCTTCTCATTGCCACATGGCACTTGCTCTAAAATTGATCAAATAATCAGAAGTAAAACACTCCTCAGCAAATCCAAAAGAACTAAAATCATAAACAGTCTCTCAGACCACAGTGCAATCAAATTAGATATCAAGATTAAGAAACTCACTCAAAACCATAAAACTTTATGGAAACTGAACAACCTGCTCCTGATTGACTCTTGGGTAAATAGTGAAATTAAGTAAGAAATCAAGAAATTCTTTGAAACTAATGAGAACAGAGACAACGTACCAGAATCTCTGTGATATGGCTAAAGCAGTGTTAACAGGGGTGTGTATAGCAATGAATGACCATATCAAAAACCTAAAATGATCTCAGGTTAGCAACCTAACATCACAACTAATAGTAGTGGAGAACCAATGGCAAATAAACACCAAAGCTAGCAGAAGAAAAAAAAAATCAGAACTAAACTGAAGTAGATAGAGATATGAAAACCCCTTCAAAAAAACTCAGTGAGGCCAGGCGCAGTGGCTCATGCCTGTAATTCCAGCACCTTGGGAGGCCGAGGTAGGTGAATCATAAGGTCAGGAGATCAAGACCATCCTGACTAACATGGAGAAACCCCGTTTCTACTAAAAATACAATAAAAAAATTAGCTGGATGTGGTGGCAGGTGCCTGTAGTCCAAGCTACTCAGGAAGCTGAGGCAGGAGAATGGTAAGAACCAGGAGGCAGAGCTTACAGTGAGCCAAGATCGTGCCACTGCATTCCAGCCTGGGTGACACAGTGAGACTCCATTTCAAAAAAGAAGCAAACAAACAAAAAAAACCTCAGTGAATCCAGGAGGTAGTTTTTTGAAAAAATTAATAAAATAGTCTGCTAGCTAGACTAATAAAAGTAAGACTCAAACACAACCAGAAATTATAAGGGGGATATCACCAATGACCCCAAAGAAACACAAAGAATCATCAGAGAATACGATAAACACCTCTATTCACATAAACTAGAAAATCTAGGAGAACTGTATAAATTCTTAGACAAGTACCCCTCCCAAGACTGAATCAGTAAGAAATTGAATCCCTGAATAGACCAATAGTAATTTCTGAAATTGAGGCAGTAATAAATAGCCTACCAACCAGAAAAAAAAAAAAAAGCAAGCCCAGGACCAGATGGATTCACAACTGAATTTTATCAGAGGTAAAAAGAAGAGATGATACTATTTCTATTGAAATTATTCCAAAAGAAATGAAAAGGAGGGATTCCTCCCTAACTCATTCTATGAGAGCAGCATCATCGTGATACAAAACCTGTCAGAAGTACAACAAAAAAAGAAAACTTCAGGCCAATATCCTTGATGAACATCGATGATGCAAACATCCTCAATAAAATACTGGTAAACTGAATTCAGCAGCACATCAAAAAGCCCATCCACCATGATAAAGTTGGCTTCATTCACAGGATGCAAGGTTGGTTCAACATACACATATCAATAAATGTGATTCATCACATAAACCGAATTAAAGACAAAAACCACATGATTATCTCAATAGATACAGACAAGGCCTTCAATAAAATTCAACATGTCTTCATGTTAAAAGAAAACTTTCAATAAACTAGATATTGAAGGAACATGCCTCAAAATAATAAGAACCAAATATGACAAATCCATAGTCAATATCATACTGAATGGGCAAAAGCTGGAAGCATTTCCCTCGAAAACTGGCACAAGACAAGGATGCCCTCTCTCATCACTACTATTCAACATAGTATTGGAAGTCCTGGCCAGGTCAATCAGGCAAAAGAAATAAAGCATATTCAAATAGGAAGAAAGGAAGTTGAATTATCTTTTTTTGCAGATCACATGATCCTGTATCTAGAAAACCCCATCTCTCAGCCCAAAAGTTTCTTAAGCTGATAAGCAACTTCAGAAAAGTCTCAAGATACAAAATCAATGTCCAAATATCACTAGCATTCCTATAGACCAGCAACAGGGAAGCAGAGAGCCAAATCATGAATGAACTCTCATTCACAATTGCTACAAAGAGAATAAAATACCCAGGTATACAGCTACCAAGGGAAGTGAAGGATCTCTTCAAGGAGAACTAAAAATCACTCCTCAAAGAAATCAGAGAGGACATCAACAAATGGAAAAATATTTTATGTTCATGGATAGGAAGAATAAATATCACAAAAATGGCCATACTGCTCAAAGTAATATATTGATTCAATGCCACTTCCATTAAACTACCACTGACATTCTTCACAGAATTATAAAAAACAATAATTTTAAAATGTATACAGAATGAAATGAGAGCGTGAATAGCCAAGATAATCCTAAGCAAAAAGAACAAACCTGGAAGCATCATGCTACCCAAACTTCAAACTATACTACAAGGCTACAGTAACCAAAACAGGCTGGTACTGGCTGGTACTACTGAACAGAAAAGTAGACCAATGGAAGTTGAATATAGAATATAGAACTCCAGAAATAAGACCACACAGCTACAACCATCTGATCTTTGACAAATTTGACAAAAACAAGCAATAGGGAAAGGATTCCCTATTTAATGGTGCTAGGAGAACTGGCTAGCCATATGCAGAAAATTGAAACTGGACCCCTTTCTCACACCATATATAAAAAATTAACTCAAGATTGATTAAAGGTTTAAATGTGAAACCCAAAACTGGAAAATGCTAGAAGAAAATCTAGGCAATACTATTCAGGATATAGGCACAGGAAAAGATTTCATGACAAAAATGCCAAAAACAGCAACAAAAGCAAAAGTTGACAAGTGGTATCTACTTAAAGACCTCCCTCAGAGCAAAATAAACTATCATCAGAATGAACAGACTGCCTACAGAATGGGAGAAAAAATTTTCAATTTATTCATCTGACAAAAGTCTAATATCCAGAGTCTACAAGGAACTTAAATTTACTAGAAAAATATATATATACACCATGGAATGCTATGCAGCCATAAAAAATAATGAGTTCGTGTCCTTTGCAGGGACATGGATGAAGCTGGAAACCATCATTCTCAGCAAACTAACACAGGAGCAGAAAATCAAACATTGCACGTTCTCACTCATAAGTGGGAGTTGAGCAATGAGAACACATCAACACATGGGGCCTGTTGTGGGGGGGGTGGGGGTCAAGGAGAGGGAGAGCATTAGGACAAATACCTAATGCATGCGGGGCTTAAAACCTAAATAATGGGTTGACAGGTGCAGCAAACCACCATGGCACATGTATACCTATGTAACAAACCTGTACTTTATACACATGCGTCCCAGAACTTAAAGTTAAATAATAAAACTACTTTCCTCAAAAAACAACAATACCATTAAAAAGTGGACAAAGGACATAAACAGACAACTCCCAAAAGAAGACATACATGTAGCCAAGAAACATACCAAAAAAGCCTCAACCATCACTGATGGTTTTGATTTGCATCAAATCAAAACCACAATGAGATACAATATCATGCCAGTCAGAACGGCTATTTAAAAGTCAAAACAACAGATGCTGGCGAGGTTGTGGACAAAAAGGAACACTTTTACCCTGTTGGTGGGAGCATCAGTTCTATCATTTCGGAAGACAGTATGATGGTTAATAAAGTGTCAACTTGATTGGATTGAGGGATACAAAGTATTAATCCTGGGTGTGTCTGTGTGGGGGTTGCCAAAACAGATTAATATTCGAGTCAGTGAGCTGGGGAAGGCAGATACACTCTTAATCTGGTGGGGAAAATCTAATTACCTTCTAGCGAATATAAAGCAGGCAGAACAACATGAAAAGGAAAGATGGGCCTAGGCGCCCAGTCTACACATTTCTCCTGTGCTGAATGTTTACTGCCCTTGAATGTTGGACTGCAAGTTCTTCAGTTTGGAACTCAGACTGGCTCTCTTTGCTCCTCAGCTTGCAGGCAGCCTATTGTGTGACCTTGTGATCATGTAAATTAATACTTAATAAACTCATATATAGATACGTAATAAATATATGTAATAAAAAGTATTTTCTCTTCCTTATGGTTTTCTCAATGTTTTGTTTTTTCTCTTCTACTTTGTTGTAAGAATAAAATACATACTACATGCAACATAAAATATGTGTTAATCAACTGTTTTGGTTATCCATAAGGCTTCTTGTCAACAGTGAGATTTTAGTTAAGTTTTTGGAAAGTCAAAGTTACAGATTTTTGACTGCACGAGGCCAGGGGATTGGCACCTCTAACCCCCATGTTGTCCAAGGGTCAATTATTCATCAAAATTTGCTTTAAAAATGTAGCTCTTTTATTAAATGTTCTTACCACAAAGTAATGATAATAACTAGGAGGAAGTTTTTGGAGGTGATGGATATATTCATAGCATTGATTGTGGTCATGGTTACACACAGATATACTTATTTCCAAACTCAAATTGTATACATCAAAAATCTGCAGCATTTTGAATTTCAATCATACCTCAGTATTGCGGTTTAAAAATACAAGAAAAAAAAGGGAAAAGATTATTACATTAAGACAAAAGGCTTGAAAAATGTTCAGTGTAGACTTGTATTCCATATATATTCATCAAAATAAGAGTGGAAGGATATCTACCAATATAACTTTAGTTATAGCTGAATGGTAGAAGTATGGCTGACTTATTTTCTCACTTCTTTTAAACATTCTATAACAGCATTTATTATTTTTACACCTCAAAAATTATATGAAAATTATTTAAAGTCTATTTTGCTCCAAATATAAAATGGACCAATTGCACACCTCTTACAAGAGGGGTATGGTTGTTGTACAGAGAGAATGGCATGAGTTATTTATGTCCCCGTTACCTGTAGGAAGCCATCCAGCTTTCACTTTGGGATGGAACAGCACTCCATCTGGGGTAGCTAATTAGTGATGATAGCTGTAATCTGTAACTTCACTGCTTTGCTGATTAAAAGTCCTTTCTTTCCTTGTAGAGTGCCAGTTTGTTTTAGAAATTCCACACTTCAAGGTTATTCTTTTTTAATGAAGGTTTTTTAGTTTAAAGTCTCATTTATCAAGCAGATTACCAAATAAATTAGAGGAAGGAGGGAAGGACAGAAGGACAGAAGGACAGAAGGACGGAAGGATGGACATGTAATTTATTTTAGGGTAATGCCCAGACACAAAGTATCTGTAGGAGAAAGAATTTTCAAGGATATGTAATTCAACTACTTCATCATACAAGTAAGAAATTGAAGTTGGAGCAAAGGGAAAACCTCTGGTGTCCTGGCAAGGTATGGATTCAGGTAACAAGGAAGCAAGTAAAGAAGGGGCCACTTGGAGAAGCTTGTTAACCATGGTCTTATTTTGCAGTCTTTATTTTCACTTCTGGGTGGCCTTGAAGGATTTCCATCAATATAATATGATTGTCGTAATGATCAAAGTCATCTTTAAATGCTTCATTTTTATCTGTAAAGTCAATGTACAGAAAGGCAAAGCTCATACTGAACTGTTGTCTCTTGAAATTTGCCCTCAGTTAAAATTAATACAGACATCTTGGTGAAACTCAATGGCAACTTGACAGATTTCCTGAAAGCAAAGACCTTACATTTAAAAAAAAAAAAAAAAAAAAAAAAAAAACAATATGGAAAACTAAATGCAACTTAAAATAAAATTGAGACTGAAAGTGTCTTTTTGTCACATAGTGAAGACTAGACACAAGAGAAAAAAATCACTCATGGTGTTGTCTGTACACTTTGAAACTGCTAGGCAACCTATTCGTTGTTGGATGGCTCCAATTTATAAGAAGGAATGAGGTGGAAAGAGCTTAGAACTTGGAGTCCAAGAGACCTATATTGAAATTCTACCTTTTGATCGAGTTGAGTAGGTGACATTACTGAATGCCAGCTTCCCTTATGTGTAAAAATGTGGACAATTCTTTTATGAGTTATCCATAAAGATTAGAGGAAATGACATATATAAATATGTATCTTAATACATCACAGAAATTATATAAATACTTCCTTCTTATCTAACTATTGGCTCTGCTTCTACCCAAGACCCATTATGCCCCCCAGTAAATATCCTATTCTCCAGTTCAAAAATCCTGTTTTCAAATATTTTTTACTCCTCATGTTCTGAAGCCTGATCATTTCGGTGGTTCTATATATACACTACAATTTTTCAATGCCCATCCTAAAGTGTGGCAGCAAAAACTGCCCTCAATATTCAATCATGGTTGTTCTGAAAAGGAAAGATTGATGCATTCATTCTTAATACAATGCTTTTGATCAGTGGAGCCCCAAATCAAGAGGGGTGTGTGTGTGTGTCACTGATTCACTGAGGTTAAAAACCTCTAAGACCTTTTCATGCACAATATTTATTAATTTTATGTACCAGGTGCATAATTTTTATGTACCAGATACTCAGTCCCCTACATGAAGTACTAATTTAATTATCAAAGCAGTCCAAGGTGGCAGTTACCATTATTATCTCCATTTTATGAATTTTAAGACTAACATACAGAGGTTATTTTCAACTTATTAAGTGAAAGAGGATCTGAGCCTATGCAACCTGACACCTTCTCAGTAATAAAAGGATAATTAAAATGTCACATAAAGATGCCTCATATTCCCTTAGTAAAGGAAAAGAAGCCAAGAAGCCTTTGCTCCTGATATGAACATCTGTATAGGCCAAATTATAAACACGTACATCATAAAACCGAAACCTCAAAATTCACAAAGCAGAATCAAAAGCAAGAGTCAAACAATGGGGAACATGTCATCTAATGACTAGAGCTAAGCTTATGTAGGGAAAGGAAAAAAGCAAGCAAAGCTTTAACCAAGGTGGTTGTGTCTTTTCCATCAGAGGGAACAAGAGTAGAATCCATTCCCTTCCAGCCACAGGTTTCTACTGAGGTTCCTTGGAGTGGGCTGATAAGTAAAGCAGGAAGAATCTGAACAGAGAGAACCTCCAACGTTCTAAAACCCAAATTCATTCCCAGGAGTTCTATCCTCTTTAGTTTTATCACATATTGGGCTTTTTCGTGATATTTCTTTTGAAAAAGTGGTTGTCCTATTTTGAAAAGTTTGAAACCACTTGTAGAACGAGCATTTGTTCTACAAGTGACCCTATATAATTACCTGTGACCTTGGTCACGACTAGCACTTGATCTGAACATCAACTTTAACCCTACCTTATGGGATTATGAAAAATAAGCAAGATTTAAGAGGAGTGCTTTTAACTATTATAATCATATTTAGCACACCAAAAACACTAAAATGCTGTATGAATATGATTTCCATGGCCCATCAGCAAGAATAATCATTCTTAGCTAAATATAAGAGGCAATAATGTTTAAATAGAATGAGATTTTGAGTCAGAAATAATTGGATTCAAATTCCACCTTTATTAGGCTGTATGACCATGGGTAAGTTACTGCAGCTTCCTAAACCTTACTCCCATAGCCTGTAAACTAGGGCTACTGACAGCAGGGTGGTTGTAAAGACTTACTTCAGTGAAGTTATGTATCCAACATGCTTTCATGCTTTGAACTGGGCACAGGACAATCTATAAATGGAAACACTGATGACCTATTAATACTCTTATATCAATTCTTATCAAATTTTCTACCTTCTTTGTGAGGAAGTCTCAAGGGGAAAATAGACTTCAGGCATACTCCTTTATTCAGGAGTGAATCCTGAGCCCCCTCATCTGATCTCCCTTTGCCAAAAAGCATTCATATTCTGTGATTGCTTTGGAGCATACTAGTAACAACATGGCCAACTGCTCCAGCAATGACTCAGGCATTGTTCTGAAATAGAGCTGGTGCATGCAATGGGAGGCAGTGAAGCTCTCGGGTCTGAGTCACCACAATGCCACAGCCTTCAGGCCCCAATGTTCACATGTGCCTTCACATCTTCACCCCCATAAGTCCATACTTGGCCCAAGGATATCTCGAAGCTTCTAGGCTCATTGACCCACCACAATTCCCTCACCACCTGCTACATACTCTCCCACCTATTGCTAATCTAGTCATCCCATACCAGGGCAAGATCAAAAGCCACCTCTTCAGCAAAACTTACCCAGATGACCCTATTCAGCACAATGATTCTCTTCACTGAGCCTCCCCTACCCTCCTTTATCTGCAAGACATCATAAGATCATCAATATTGTCTTTATGACATTCTACAGCAGTGTTTATGCACATGTGACATTTTGATGTGGACATTTTGATTTGGCTAAGGATATATTTTGACTTAGTCTCAACAAAACAATTGTAGATGCTAAATTTGTTGAGAGAGCAAGATTGTTATATTATTCATTCTATATTCTCCCAAAGTATAACGTACACAGTACATGCTCAATACACAATAAAGATGAAAACATAAAATATGTCCTGCTTTTCAATGTAGGCCTAACAATGTGCTTCTTTATATGACATGTAAAAATTGAGAATGTTGATAATCACTTTATTCACCTCTTACATATTTTAAAATTCAGTATTTGATGTGAAAGCTCAGCCTCTAAACTCAGTATCATTAAAGTTTAATTGAATACTATAAAAAGAAAAGTGATAAGAGTATTTTAATACAACTATTTTTAATCTATTTTCTCCATTAAAGATCAGCTGACATATCTATGTGTTTCTAAAACAGTAATTTGCAGGGATTTTGGCAGTCAGGCAGTCCTGGCTTCTTCTGAATCTGAGTAGCATATTACTCCTCAGAACTTGCTGTCAACCCAAATTAAAGTAACTAAATTGAGCTCATGAACTTCCTCCAACACCAGTTTCTAGTCTCAATGACCCTGCCTTCGTCAATAATAACATCATATCTATCTAGTGGCTACAAACAAAATTTAGAATCAAGCACTATGAAAAAGAGAAAACACCACACAGATATAAGCTGCTAGTTTTTACCTATAGACATTTAACAACTGCTGTTGAAATTTTATGCAAAGTGTTTTTTTTCCTCACCAGTTTCTGTCCATCCTCCTAGACAGATATTCTCCTTGCCCCCAAACCATCTCCTTGTACTTGGCTAACAGCAGAGGTCTCTTGTCAGACTCCTTGACTTTAAGCTCACTTGATCTGATCTATTTTAAGTGCAGCTTCAAAGCATTTTCTTCCTTAAATAGCACTTTCATAATGTTGCTCCTGTACTTAAAAACCTTCTATGGTTTGTGAGTTCTTACAACTTCACAGCTAAACTCTTCTCCCTGATCCTGTGTAGGTACTTTTTCACTTGCTTCTACAGTTAGATGAATTTTGAACACATTTCACCAATACACAATGAAGGTGATTCACTCAGCTCCCACCAAGTGAACTGTCTGTGCCAAACACTGTGTAACATGCTGCATGAATGAGATGAAGCCCCTGATTTGATGATGTCATGATAAACCAGGGAAGACAGAGCAGTTAGACTGTCAAAGTGCAACTGTATCCTGGAGTGAGCATAATATGCCATGCGGGTATAAAATAGGAGGCCAGTAAAGTGGGTTACACAGGTTGGAAGGACCTTATGTCAACATGGTAGAATTGTCCATAACCTATGAGAACATAACTGTCCATGTTGCACATTTTACCTAGTCCTTCACTCACAGTTCACTTTCGTTTAATCTACCCATCCAGCACTAGTTAAGTCAGCACTACATGGTGACTCAAGAGAAATCTTGATTTGGGTTCCCCTAGAAACATATCCTGAGACAAGGATTCCAGTAAAAGTAGTTCATTAGTGCTGTGATCCCAAGGAAACTCCAGGAGGAGGAGGAAAGAAAGGCAGTTGGTAAGTAGTATGTTATCAAGTAAATTACCACTGTGGATGACCACAGCTTAATCTCACAGGGACAATCCTAGAAAGATAGTATAGAACACATACCTCAGAGCTTTCCCGTGTGAGGAGCAAGGAATTTGGACATTTAAACACCAAAGTCTGTCACTTGTTGGTTGAGGCTTGCTCCCGGGATGGTTAATTCTTCAGCCCTTCCAGTCTTCACTGGATTCAGGCAGAACAGCCTCCCTGGTTGGAAGTCCTCAGGTGAAGAGATGCAGATGCAGGTAGTTGGTACTCTTTCTTTGGAGCCTGATTTGGAGGATGATATGAGCCGGCAAAGACAGAAACTAACAATGGTGCTGCCTCTGCCTCTTATTATGCATGTGCCTTTGAGACGTGAATTTTCTGAGTCTCAGTTTCTTTATTATTGGTGAATTTTCAACTTCTTAAAAAAGATAGCACAGGGCCGGGCGCAGTGGCTCAAGCCTGTAATCCCAGCACTTTGGGAGGCCGAGACGGGCAGATCACAAGGTCAGGAGTTCGAGACCATCCTGGCTAACATGGTGAAACCCCGTCTCTACTAAAAAATACAAAAAGCTAGCCGGGCGAGGTGGCTGGCGCCTGTAGTCCCAGCTACTCGGGAGGCTGAGGCAGGAGAATGGCGTAAACCCGGAAGGCGGAGCTTGCAGTGAGCTGAGATCCGGCCACTGCACTCCAGCCCGGGCGACAGAGCAAGACTCCGTCTCAAAAAAAAAAAAAAAAAAAAAAAAAAAAAAAGATAGCACAGCCATTGATCCCCAAAGAAAATCTTGAATAGAACCCTAGGCCAGCTGTGGTAGTTCATGCCTGCAGTCCCAGTGCTTTGGGAGGCCAATGTGGGAGTATTGCTTGAGGCCAGGAATCTAAGACCTGCCTGGGTGATATATCAATACCTTGTCTCTACAAATAAAATAAAAATTAGGCAGGAGTGGTGGCATGTGCCTGTGGTCCTAGCTATCACGGAGGCTGAAGTGGAAGGATCACTTGAGCCTAGGAGTTCAAGGCTGCAGTGAGCTGTGATCACAATACTGTACTCCAGCCTAGGTGACAGAGTGAGACCTGGTCTCTAAAAAAATAACCTGGATATATAAAATAAGCAAGAGTAGAGTTGTTCAGGTGGATGCAGTAGCAGGGAGTCTTAGCTAAGAAATATCTTCCTGGATATTTGTAGTTTCCGGAAAGCAACAAGTAAAATACCTGAATCACAAGAGAGTATCTAAGATCACCCCCTGACATCATTGCATCCCCTCCCCACCAACATGCTTTGGTGCTTAGTACTGAATTTCATTCTATACCAGAGAAAGGCAACACCATGCATTCACTGAACACAAGCCAGACACACTGACCAATAATGTATGTACGATCCCTCTAATGATGGCTCAAGCATGTCAGTATGGGGGAACAGTGATTGACAATCAAGTTAGAGTATAGTTTAGGGTGCTAGGTTTCTTGAAGTTAGACAAACTAATAATTTTATTTATATTGTACAGCCATTTGCAGTGGCTTTGGGGATGGCGAGAGAGATTATGGGGTGATTAAAATTTTCCAATGTTGACTCTTTGAGACCACCACCATTTCTTCCATTAAATTATTACAGATATAGAAGATAGATGTTATTACTATGATTGCTATCCTTACTATAATCATTATTATTTCACAGATGAGAAAATAAGACTCAGGGAGCGGAAGAGTCTTACCCAAAGTTCATAGCAAGTTAATGGCAGAGCTAGGACTCAAGCCCAGTTCTTCCTAGCTCTGGAGCCTACCATGCTACACTACTTAACTACAGCATGTGAATGTTTTACAACATAATTTGTTTCCACAACCAAAGTCCTAGAAATATCTGGCTCACTGATGGTTGACACAGAGGCTGTAAGAGATGATTGATCACATATTAGGAACTTAGTATCTATTGAGTTACTGAACCTTACATTTTGAGTTTTTTGCCTGAAGAACCAAGTATGAAAAATCATGATTATTATTTATTTCAGTGCAGGAAATCATACACAAATGCTGCAATTGAGAATTAGCTAAAAAGGTGAAGGATTTTCATTTCTTTCATTCATTAATTCAGCCCTTTTGGTATGTCCTTTAAGTGACTGAGCCATACCTATACAGCATATTAAAATAGTAACTAAGAGTTCAGTTTTAAATGATGTATAAGGAGGGAATATGTGGCAAATACACATATACTACTATACATCAATTAATATCACCTTACATATATGTATATATAATCATTTTATAACAAAATGAGGAAATCACTTCTTGCTGAGATTCAGAAAAAGGTCATAGAGCATTATTTGTGTGTTTTTTTTATTGTACTTTAAGTTCTAGGGTACACGTGCATAACGTGCAGGTTACATATGTATATTTGTGCCATGTTGGTGTGCTGCACCCATCAACTTGTCAGCATCCATCAACTCGTCGTTTACATCAGGTATAACTCCCAATGCAATCCCTCCCCCCTCCCCATAATAGGCCCTGGTATGTGATGTTCCCCTTCCTGAGTCCAAGTGATCTCATTGTTCAGTTCCCACCTATGAGTGAGAACAT
>NW_012114622.1:3416427-3443276 GCF_000951035.1 Colobus angolensis palliatus
ATGGGGAAAGGATTCCCTATTTAATAAATGGTGCTGGGAAAATTGGCTAGCCATAAGTAGAAAGCTGAAACTGGATCCTTTCCTTACTCCTTGTATTTGTGCTTATTTCTTAAGGAATGATTTGGATTGGGGAAATTTGGATCAGAACATTCTAAAATAAGTGAATGGTGATGCAAGAACACCAAAACAAGAAAATAGTGACATGTGCTTGTTCAGACACAAAGGAAATTAGCATGTCTGGACTGTATGCTTCTGTAAGCAATGGAAAGACGTATTGAGAGGACACTGCAGGTCAAGCTTAAGCATCTTGCTTTTTATTCCATTAGCAGTGGGGGGCAATAAATATTAATATTTAAGAAAGCTGCATGATTAGAGCTGTGTTTGAGATGTATACAGTGAGTAAAAATGACAATCCAAATAAGAATTGACAAAACCTATTATGTGCTTACTGTGTGACAGGCATGGTGATAATAATTTTACTTGATTGTGCTCATTTAGACTTCATTTCATCCTGAAAAGGTTGTGTTATCATTATCTCTCTTTTAGAGTGAGAACACCAAAGTTAAGAGAGGGTAAATAATATCCTAATGACTTAAGGGTAAGTACAACAGCTGAGATTTAAACTGAAGATATTCTGTACCATGATCACAGATTTCTTATATGAACTACAGATGGAAGAACCATTAGGTACGGAATTACTTGGAAGATTACAAAATTGCAGCAAGAACCAGTTTCACACTAGTAAAGAGATTTGAGTTTTATTCAACTCTGCATCACCTTCAACCCCAACCATTCCTTCAAATGACAGCATCCAATCTCTGATCAAACCACTTTCAGATACAGGGACTTCAAAAGCTTATGATTTTCCCATCTTACCATCTTAGTAGTCAAAATTTAGAAGTAGAGCTGCCCCCAAATAAACTGGCTGCTTCCAGAGATGGGAACACATTAATTCCTAAGTTTACATTCAGTTCTACCATTTCCTAAGGGCAAGTTCACCGGCCTCTTGAATTCTTCATTTCTTCTGTCTCTTCATCTAGGAAGGCATAGTTTCCTCCTAGAAGATAATTAATGACAATCTAAAGGAAGTATATGAAATATGGCTGAGTGCAGTGCCTCATGCCTGTACTCCCAATACTTTGGGAGGTCCAGGCAAGAGAATGACTTGAGCCCAGGAGTTTGAGACCAGACTGGGTAACATGGAAAAACCCTATCTCTACAAAATATACAAAAAATTACCTGGGTGTGCTGGCAGACATCTGTGGTTCCAGCTATTCGGGAGGATCACATGAGCCCCAAGGACGTCGAGGCTGCAGTGGGCCATGATCACATCACTGCACTCCAGTCTGAATGACAGAGTGAGACCATGTCTCAAAAAAAAAAAAAAAAAAGAAAAAAGGGTGTGTGTGTGTGTGTGTATGTGAAATGTTGCAGGTAATCAAAAATCAAACATTTCTTTGATGCTTCTGATTACTAATCCTATTTTTCCTCACTGAGGACATCCAGATAGAAAGACATTCACATGTATAAAGTCCCTACTAGACAAATAATGACCCTCAAATACCTCTATGTCTTAATCCCTGGAAACTGTAAGTATGTTAGATTACACAGCAAAAGGCAATTTAGGCTATAGATGAGATTAAAGTTGCTAATCAGCTGGTCTTATAAAATAGGAAGATTATCCTAGATTACCTAGGTGGGCCTAATAAATCCTTAAAATTGTATAATTGCAGAAGAATGTCCTGTCAGGGAGATGCTACATGCAAAGGACTTCATCCATGATTGCTTATGTTAAAGGGATAGCACAAGCCAAGAAATGTGGGCACCACTAGAAGCTGGAAAGAGAGAATGGATCCTCCCCTAGAGCATCTGGAAAGGAATGCAGCCATGCCAACACCTGGATTTTCACCCAGTAAGACACATGTTGCACTTCTGAACTCTATAACTTAATATATTCACATTGTTTCAAGCCACTAAGATGTGATAAATTGATATAGCAGCTGAAGAAAACAAATACACATATCCTGGTTTCTGCCAGATAAACTGCTTTACTTTCTTCATCTGTAGTTAACTTGACCCAGTTTTGAATGGCTTCCCCAGCCAAGCTATTCAAGAGCCAAGGAGAAGAGATCCGAACCTTGAAGAGACTGCCCTGATCAGAACACTGTACCTACTCTAGCGGTGGTTGTAGATACTCAGAACAGCATAGACCTCTCACTTCCCTTGCTGCAGGCTTTTCTATGGCAACCTATTTTCATCTCAGCATTTTTTAAAAAACAAAGTTACAGGAGGGCACTATAGATTCACACTGAAGTGTTAGTCAACTAAGGCATCTAAATTGTTTTCACATAAATTACTTTTTTTTTTTGAGATGGAGTATTGCTCTGTCATCAGGCAGAGCTCACTGCAACTTCTGCCTCCCAGGTTCAAGCAGTTCTCCTGCCTCAGCCTCCTGAGTAGCTGGGACTACAGGTGTGCACCACCACGCCCCACTAATTTTTGTATTTTTAGTAGAGACAGGGTTTCACCATGTTGTCCAGGATGGTCTTGATCTCTTGACCTTGTGATCCACCCAACTTGGCCTCCCAAAGTTCTGGGATTACAGGTGTGAGCCACCATGTCCAGCCCACATAAATTACTTTTAAGGTACTTCTTCATTTTGGTAACATTTTTGGAATCTCTTATATGGAGAAGATAATGTGTTCATGACATTAATGGAATAATGAGAAATACGATGGTATCTACTCCATAAGTAGGCATTTAAGTTGAGCTTTGGCTACTTATTACCAACAGGAAATGTTTTGCCCAACTTCTCTCCCACCTTGCCAGCTCAACAATCTCCTAAGCAAATGCTTGATTCCAGACCTCCCTGATAACATGTCCCAGAAACTCTGTCTCATAAGACGTAAGAGCCTGCTTCTCTGGTTTGCTCTGCTCAACGACCAGATTCCAACAGTGCCTTGTCTTTGAATTCTATGGTTCTAGGAGAGGGATGTTTCCTTCTCCAGTCTCAGCTCACAGGACACATACCAGTCAGGTCTGTAGCCCTCCTCTCTTCCCCACTTTCCTGTCTATAGAGAAGATTCAAAAAGGTGGCATTATCCAGCAAGCACTTTTCCTCGTAGAAAAAGTCAGAGCCAGAGATATAAACCTCTAGGAGACAACTTCAACTAATGGTTAAGGGTGTGGACTTTACAGGTAAAAGATCACAGATTAAAAAAAAAAAAAAGGCACTATATAATAACCGTTTGGTTGCATTTAACTTACTTCGCCCTCTAACCTTCCTCTGTAAAACAGAAAAAAAAGTCATAGGTTTGTGTAGGAACTACATAAAGACAGCTCATCCAAAACCCTTAGTACAGTGTTTGGATCAGTGTTGGTGTTCAAAATTTGTTAGCCATTTGATAATGAGGCTGATTATGATGAGGTTAATGATTCTGGAGAGTCATATACATAGTATATTAAAGACATGAGTACAAACAAAATCGCCAAGAAACAATTATGGAAAGAAAAGTGGAACAGGGAAAAAAAAAAAAACACCACAGAACATTTGGTAACACTTATATTCAGGGTGTGTTAGATTACATTTTGCATAAATGGTCATAAAAACATGTTACTCCAACATGTTTTTCTAGATCCTTGCCACTTTCCCCCCCTACCCCTATCATGAAGTAGAGGCTATTTCTCTTCCTCTTTAACCTGAGTGGGCTTTTTGATTACCTAGAGAAATAAAATGCATAAGGTTGAGGCTAGGCGTGGTGGCTCATGCCTAATTCCAATAGTTTGTGAGGTGGAGGCGGGTGGATCATTTGAGGTCAGGAGTTTGAGAATAGCCTGGCCAATTTGGTGAAACCCCATCTCTACTAAAAATACAAAATAATTAGCCAGGCATGGTAGAGGCCACCTGTGATCCCAGCTACTGGGGGATGCTGAGGCAGGAGAATCACTTAACTCGGGAGACGGAGGTTGCAGTGAGCCGAGATCACGCCACTGCACTCCAGAGTGGGCGACAGAGCAAGACTCCATCTCAAAAAATAAAAATAAATAAAAATAAAAAATAAGTCTGCATGACTTCTAAGAATAGGTCTTACCTTGAAACATGTGTGTACCTTTGACTCCCTGAGCTGCCAAGCAGGATGTGTGGCTAACCTGAAAGCATATTGGAAAGTTTAGCCCATGATTGCCAGCTATAATATGGAAACTAGGAAACTAACCTGACTAAATAATCTAAGTAAGTAGATCTCCAAACAGAGCATTGAAGTTGCTGCCTGCCTGGTTCTAGCTGCCTATATAGTAAAGTGCAAGAGAAGAGAGACAACCTAAAGAAAGAATTGTTAAATATAAAGGAGCAAGGACTTGCTAGATAAAGAAAACATTTTCATTCTGAGCCTCTCTGGAGGTAAAATAACGCTAAAATTAAGAAATGAATTTAGGACAGAGAAAAAGTCTAGCATACAATCAAGAAAACACGATCTAAAGATAAAACCAAGAATATGACTGTAAAAACTTTTGTCAAGAAAAATTTAAGGTGTTATCTCAAACTGACAAAAGATTTACTAAGAATAGTAAGGCATGTCTCATAGATCCTTTCTATTACACATTGGGCTTCTAAGAATCTGAAGCACATTGTCCCACACTAGTCACACAGGAAGTCCAAAGTAGCACAAGAATTACACTGAGGAGATCTTTGGTTGTGGCTTTTATATAATGGAGTAGATTATAAAATTGATACACTTTTTAAAAAACACAAAGTTTTCAAAGGTTTGAGATCAGCTTAGACTGAAACGCACAGAGACAGTACAATATTAAAGAGGACTTTGGACTCTTGAACTTCCACAAGCAGAAAGCAGGCAGACAAAACTATTAAGCCTCACACACAGACTACATTTTATAGAAAAGGTAAAGCCAAGGGCTATGAAAAAGTCATTCCCAGTATAACTGAACTTTATTCAAGCAATTGGCAACATATACCCAGGTACTTTTTCAGAATTACTATGAACCAATGAGTGCTATACCTCAGTTTCCCCTTTTTAAAATAGGAATGTCTACTGTGATTATTTTACCTGTCCCCCCATTATATGCTGGGTGTGAGAGAGAGCCAGACAGCATGTCACTTCCGTATAAAGGTCTTAGAACAAGAGATTCTTCAAGAAGTTGTACACAAGGAACCACACTACAGAGCCTTATCCACACTGAACCTTACTTATATGCCAAGATCCTCGTCTTTCAGCATGAACCCAATGTCAAATGGAATGAGACTTTCTTTGGTAAGTGAGCAGGATGGGGTGTGTTTTAGGGGACCAGGACACAGAGTGAATCTATTTCACATGAAGAAACCAGAGGGCAGATTGTGGTTAAGTTTTATTTTCCCAAGGTGGCCACAGAAATATTTGTTCCACATGCTCTTGAAGAATCTTGTCTGATTCCCAGCAAGTGTGGAGTCTATTTCTCTTCCGCTTGAACCTGAGCAGGCTTTTGTGATTGTCTTGATGAATAAAATGTTTCAGAAGTGATAATTCATGACTTCTGAGGTTAGGTAATAAAACGTTGGTTCTCTCTCTCTGTCCTCTTGCACTTTTGAAGTCTTGAGCCACCATGCAAAAAGCATGGCTACCTTCAAGTTGCTGTACTAAAAAACTTTGAAAATGTGAAAAGAGACACTATACAATCAGAGAAAGATGCTCCAATTTCTGCAGTTTCTATCTATTCACATCTCCTCCCTCTTTCCCAGGAGCCAGACATGAGTGAATAAGCCTTCAGATGATTCTAGCTCAGCATTCCTGATTGCTGCTTAAGAGAACCTAAGTAAGAAAAACCAGGCTGAGCCAATCAACCTCCAGAACCATGAGGGATAAAAATAAAATGATTGTCATTGTTTTAAGCCAAGAAGTTTGGAGGTGGTTTGTTATACAGCGATGGATAACCAGAACGCAAATTTTTCAAACACTGGAGGAAGTGGTGCAGTCACATAATGAAGCAGAACTAAGATGGGAGAGCTTTGTGGGAGCCAAAGGAAGAAATTCAAGAAAAATAAAGTATTCATCATTATAAAAGGCTTCAGAGAGGAAAAAAGAGAATGAGAACTAGAGAAAGGTCACCAAAAATTAAATGCATTTCCATCTCTTGCCTGGAATGTAAAACTGATTTGTCTTCTAAACATAAAAACAGTATCAAATATAGAAAAGCACCAGCATATGTTCCCTCTACCAGGCTCCTTCTTGTCCCACTCTTCAAATTCTTTTTCTCCAACCTCATCCAAAAACCTCAATTAAAAAGGAAAGCAGCTCTCATTATGTATCAACTATGAGCAAGGCAAACACAATGTAGCTGATTTACATACATTATTCCCTTTAATAATAACAATCAGTCCATTAAACAAGCATTATCTTCATGTTACCGATGATTCATATAAGGTTTGGGAAAACTGAATCATTTAAAAACAAACACACAGCTAGTAAAAGGTGGACCCATTTTTTTTAATCTTGTCTTGTATGATTTCAACAGGCAGAATGAAGACAACTGTAGTTAGCTTTTTATGACCAGATCTAGTCCGATGGAGACTAAACTAAACTATATTCTGATGACTTAAGTCCTGGTCCTCTCTGAACTCTTCCCTCCTCCATATGGCATCCTCCAGATGGTTGGGAGCTTGAGAGAGTGATCTGTGGCCATCAGTTTTTCTCTTCCCAACAATTCCAGTTCATATATTACTTCCCCATAATCCCCTGGACTCCAAGAGAACTGCCTTCTGTAGGCACACATTAAACCTTCTCTATAACAGCATGCGGAAGCTAAGCTCAAAATTCTAAAAATGAGCTGCAGAAAAAGTATATTTAATACAGGAATAAGGTTCCAGATTGTGCCCTGTTTACGAAGGCACATATTGTGCTAATAGTAAAACCAAGCGAGTTCTACTTTTATAATGGTAGCCTAAAATGAATACCATCCACCCACACCCCCAGTCTGCCCACATTCACGCTCCATCAGTGCAATTAAATCTTAAA
Source organism: Colobus angolensis palliatus (assembly GCF_000951035.1). Classification (NCBI taxonomy): domain Eukaryota; kingdom Metazoa; phylum Chordata; class Mammalia; order Primates; family Cercopithecidae; genus Colobus; species Colobus angolensis. The sequence goes on from NW_012114622.1 coordinate 3,423,432, forward strand.
TTCACCTTGCTCTGAACTACACAAATGGAATTTTGTGCACATATTTGTGTGGTTTGTTTACCATCTTCTCCAAACTGCTTTACCAATTGCAATGAAAGAACTAGCTCACCCACATATGCATTCTGGGCTTCTAAGTTTTAACTCACAAGATAAATGTACTTTGATAGTGATCTTGGAATAACCACTCAAATGAAACAGGTGTAGTTCATTGCCAGAAGCCATTGCTTCAAACTATACTTGAGTATTCTATTTTCCATAAGATGCTAATAGTTATTCAGTAATAATAGAGTTTTGTGGGCAAATAATTTTCTGAAACACTGAAGCTCATTTTACTTTCTTGGAAATACACTGCACATTAGCATTTTAAAGATATAGGAAATTATCCAAGGTACAAATCTGTTTGTACTTAAACCAGGATTCCTGAAATTTGGCCATAAGCTCTTATCTTCATATAATACTTATCATGTTTCTTGTAAAATATAACTCTTCAAGTAATATATTAGGGCAAACACCGCTCTCTTTCCTTTCAATCAAATTGCTTTGTATCAGTTGGTAGAACAATGAAGGAATGAGTTTTTATCCTTTTCGACCTGCTTAAATATCTAATGTTGATTATTAGAGAATATGAGGAAATATAGAAGCAAATCAAATGCTATTAATATGCAGAGAAGTTTAAGAAAACACACAAAATTGAATAGATATTCAGTTACTGAACACAAGCTCATTGTAGTTATTTCAGGGAAACAGTTTGAAATGGTAAAAAAAGATTATGAGCTTCAGAGTCAAAATGGTCTGACTAAAATTCTATTTCTACCACTTATTAGCAGAATAAGTGCTTTTAAAACAAGATCATTTAATCTCCCTAAGCTTTATTGTCTTCCTTCTTGTATAAAATATGGATAAAAATAGCTATTTTGTAAATGTGGTTATGAGAATTAAATAAGCTATAGTATATGAAATGCCTTCCACATTATAGGCATGAAATGACTAATATTCCCCTTCCTTTCTGATTACTTTAATTCCTCATTTAATTTTATGTTGTTACAGATAAAATAATGGTCCCATTTGAACTTAAAAAGAACATACAGTTTCAACCTACTGACATTCAAACTCAAGTTTACACAACTACATAAACCCCTTAAGAACCGCAGGGAAAAAGGAAAAATAGGCCTCTCTAGGCTGTTCTAAAAGAACACCTAGACATGATCTTAAAGGACGTGTCTTAAAGGAAGAACTACTCAACTTTCCTACCAACTCTTCTTGTGCATCTTAAACTTTTCCTTCCCAGTGAAGAACCTCAAAATCATTCTGCCATTTAAAAAATGTTAGAAAGAGAATTATGTGTCTACATCTATGTTTTCTTACTAAGAGATATGAAAACTTACTAAAATCAAATCAAGTTCTTACCTATATCATCTTCCTTCTTTGTGGCTCCCATAGCACCCAGCATAGTCCTCAGCTCCTACTACACCCTTTAGTGAATCATTATTGGTTTGAGCCACTCAATACTGTAGAAAGGTGCTATGGACTGAATTGTGTCTTCCCAAAATTTATATAGTGAAGCCTTAACTCCAACATGATGGTTTTGGAGATGAGGCCTTTGGAAAATCATTAGGCTTCCCCCTAATGATGATATTAGTGCCTTTATAGGAATAGACACAAGGGAGCTTGTTCGCTCCCTCTCCCTCTTCCTCTCTCCATCCCCAGCCTCCATGTGAGAACACAGCAAGAAGGTAGCTGTCTACAGGCCAGGAAGAGAGCCCTCAGCAGTAATTGACCATGCTGGCATCTTGATCTTGGGACTTCTAGCTTCTAGAACTGTGAGAAAATAAATTTCTGTTGTTTATGCCACCCACTCTATGATATTTGTTATATTTGTTTCATTAGACAGACTGAACCGCCTAAGACAAGAGGAGTAAGATTTGGAATGCTGAGAACTGAAACCAGTCAGTCAATTTTCCTCTCTGGTATTTTCCCTTTGTGGATTCAAACTCATGTTTTGAAATGCCACTTTTCAGCTAGTGGCATGAGAGCTGTAGAAATCAATCACCAGTCATTTCCCTTCTGGATGATCTCCTGAAAAAAGTTTTTATCATAGTATCTGTGAAACTTAAATCCTAGAAATCACATATTTTAAACCCAAGATTTTGAAACTTGGGTGGGGTAAGGGAAGATACAGTGCCATATACAAAGTTTACTCTCTGGTGAATCTAGGGAAGGGAAGCACTTACAATTATCAACTATATTAATCTATGACTATAAGTGGGCTGAAGCAGTGGATACAAGTACTAATAAAGATAATGATAATAGTAACAAGTATTTGCTAGAAATCCATAACATACTTGTTATTTAATGCAGTTAAAAAAAGAGACATTTTTTAAAAGTGAGATCATTCTCTGAAATAATTCAGCTTTGGAAGACATAATTTAACAACCAAGAAAAAAGAACACAATGAAAATACCAATATCTGAGTAGTATTCACATAGGAGCCTTCAAGTGAAATCATAAAATAAGTAATATACACAAGGTAGTCCACTGGGCATCAGAGAGAAAGAACAAATATTGCTCACATGTTTTGTTCCAGAACAACCCTGGTAAATTTTTTAAAAACTTGGAGAGACACTAAAGAAATTAATGCATTCCACCTACCAAATGGCAACCCATCAACTATCAAAAGTGAGGTAAAGTTTTAACTATCGAATTAAAATGAATAATGCATTTCAAACAGAAAAGGGGGTATAAGAGATAGATATAAGGATAGTGATATGAATACTTGTATTATAAAACTATAACCTGGATATCACAAGAGAAGGTATAAAAGTTTCTGCTTTATTGTCTCCATCAACGTAATTTTTGGCACCCAAATCATTCCAAGACCAAGATTTCCCCCTGATAGGGTCCAGGATGACTAATTAAAGTGGGCTTTTGAAGATAAAGTTTCCACTCTTTCCATTCGACCTTCAGAAGATGTTGGCTGCCTCTGTGTTCTCCCCTGTGGCACCAGCTGACCTCTTTCAGGGTGTTGGAGCTTGCTGTTCCCTCGAAGAATCACTCTTCTATGGCCCCTGAACTAACCCCAGGGCTTCTGCAGTTGCTGATGTTCCAACCCCATTCCCACAGCAATCAATTCTCTCCATAAGGAAGAAAAGAATTGCCAACATTGTTATGACTCATAGGATCACAAACAGGAAAGTCTCATTCTTTCGAGTTCTTATGATGTTCTTGATGTTGTTAATTAGTTAATTGTCTTGTTCTTGTCATTTTCAACAGCTACCTTTCCTGGCATGGAAATTAGCATGTTTCCTGAGGAACAAGGCCAAAGGCAAAACAGGCAAGATTCTACAGAGAGTGACACTCAAAATCACCTTCCTCCAATCTCAGTGCTCAAACAGTGTCCCTGAACTATTTTGTAGATAGACTCTGTTCTAGGAAAGTATTTTTCTCTCATATATTACTTAAACATGACAGGTTTTACCCTTAAATTTTTAGAAGTATCAGTCCTGAGCTATTGTTAGTTGCTGTGATGATAATTATCTAAAATATCATACTTGGCTCTCCTAGTCATGTTTAAATTCCTTTAAAGAACTCAGAACAGACACTCTTTGGTCATACTGACTTTCAGTGAGTATATTTAATTGGGAGGCAAGTATTACAGAATTGGTGTCTAATACAATGTTATATATAACTCCTATTCTGTGATAAATATTTAAAGGCAGTAATCATAAGTAAAAACCCACTTGCTATACATATAAGGAGTTTTATGAGCTAAAATCCATTTTAAAAAGAGTTACAGACACTGAGATATATAAAATATGTGAGATGCAAACCACTATTGTGAGAAAGTTAAATTAAGTAAACATGGGAATACATTACACTTTTAATGTGAAGATCCTTAACACATCCCATGGAAAAAGAGATGAAATGTGTTTTTTATGTAAGTGTACTTAAGTATTCTGGACAATTTCATCACCAGGTGATTAGAAATGACTAAGTAAAATAGAATCAACTGGTACTATCTCTGAACACAATATAATAAATGGACAAAAACCAGGTTTGTTGAGGACAAATTTTTATCTTTGTTTCCACAGATAGAATGAGAAATGAGAGTTCTCAGAATTCTGGGCACGTACACTCAAGTAAAATGCCTTATTACTGAACAATCCATAAAGAACAAGAAGCCTTGAAATCAAGCTAGACAGAAAATGTGAAGCTACTGACAATTTGTGAAACTATTGACAATTGTCCCTGTAGCATCTCCAATTGAGCAGTAGCAACTTTTATATGCAATAGAGTTACTGCGGCTAGAGATAGATCTCCCATAAGCCTTATCAATTATTGAGCTATAAATGTGATATGATACATTGCCAATGATACTGAAACTTCCTATGTCTTTTGGGAAACAATGGAAGAAATAAAATTCACAACCATTGTAAAGGTTGGTTAGAATTATTTTTAAAATGAGTAATATATATTGGGATTCTAATTTTGCAATCAAAACCCAATTTTCTTTTATATACACATCAGTCAGATTTGTCTGAATTAAGTTCATCTAATATGTATTTTATATATATATATATATTCCACTGGGGTTATTGTTCATAAAATAAGCATACGTTTTTCTAATAATTTGTAGAGATAAAGAAGCCCTCCAGCAGCACTGCATTTCATGATGAGCAGATGGAAAGTTTACTTTCATGGGAGGGTTTTCCAAGGTTGACTCCTCGTAATTCAGAAGGGTAGGAGTGAATGTTATTTTCTGCTCTAAGAGTGAGCACATGTACTGTACAAGTATGACACCCATCATCTCACTGTCACTGCTGGAAGGTTGTAGGAGTATTTGAAAAAAAAAAATGCATCTCATGAAAGTATATTGCTGTTGTATGTAACAATATACTTTGGTGTCTGACTGGTCTCTTGGGCAATTATTGCTTATTTGTTTTCTTTTGCTTTATTTGCCAGCATTTGTTTTGGTTTGCCTGTTTCTTCTTGCATATAAAAAATTCAGTGATTAACACTAAGCAAATGTAAATTATAGGATTTAAAGTTAATCTGGTTTAATTATTTATATGTGTACATAAATGGTATTGTCAAGCAATTTCCATCGGGAAGTACTATGAATGGGTTGGTAATAAGTCTAGTGTAAATTTCTATTTATGTAAATCTTAAGAGAATTAAATGCCTGAAATGTTGCTCTCCGTTTTTTCTATTTCTTTCACCTTTGGTAATATGAACACATGATAAAAACAACAAGGCAATAACTACAATTTTAGCAAAATCATTTTTTGTCATGCCACTGCATTCTGGGCCATTTGAACAGTAAAAGTGTCTTATAGAAAAGCAAAAGCTTTTCATAATAACAGAGTAAAAATATATCAAAACTCGTAAGTCAACATGATATTAGAAAAAAAGAGCACATAGGTTTTAGAATCAGACATATCTGGCTGGGTTGGAATCCCAGCCTTGCTACTTGTAATGTGGTTAATATGGTTTAGGTTTGTGTCCCTGCCCAAATCTCATGGTTAATTGTAATTCCCAATATTGGAGGAGGTGATTGATCATGGGGGCGGATTTTCCCCTTGCTGTTCTCATGATAGCGAGTTCTCACAAGATCTGGTTGCTTAAAAGTGTGTAGCACCTCCTGATTCACTCTCTTCCTCATGGTTTGGCCATGTAAGATGTGCCTGCTTTCCCTTAACCTTCTGCCATGAATGTAAGTTTCCTGAGGCTTCAGCTATCCCTGCTTCCTGTATAGCCTGCAAAACCACGAGCCAATTAAACCTCTTTTCTTTGTAAATTACCCAGATTCAGGTATTTCTTTGTATAAGTAGCATTGTGAGAACACACTAATACAGTGGCTTTGGGAACATTAATATTTTTCATTTTTTTAAATGAGGAAAAAATGGAGACAAATACACCTGCCTCCAACAATTCCACTTCTGGTTATATAACCAAAAGAATTGAAAGCAGGAATTTAAACAAATACTTGTATGCTAGTGTTCATAGCAGCATTATTTACCATAGTCAAAAGGTGACAACAGTCCAAATATCCATCAACAGATGAATAAAAATTGGTATATACATACAATGGAATACTGCTAAGTCATAAAAAGGAATGAAATTTTGATGCATGCTATAACATGAGTGAAACTTTAAAATTTTATGCCAAATAAAACAAGACAAAAAAGGACAAATGCTGTACCATTCCACTTATATGAGCCAACTAGAGTAGATAAATTTATAGAGACAGAAAATAAGATAGAGGTAACCAGGGGCTGAGGGAAGGCAAAAGTGGGAATGGTGAGTTGGTTAATGGATAAAGAGTTTCTATTTTGGATGATGGAAAAAGTTTTGGAAATGGAGAGTGATGATTAATGCAACTGAATTATACACTTGAAATAGTTAAAATAGTAAATGTTATATGTATTTTACAACAATAAAAAGGCACTTGCCTCAAAGAGTTGTGAAGATTATATAGCCTATCTTTTAAAATACTAGCACAAATAGGCATCTGACAAATGCAACTCAACTCACCCCAACTCCTTTTCCTTTCCTTTTTAGAGAATAGCACACATGATTTTAAGCAATGTTGAGTTAATTTACATTGGCAAAGAGAAAGGAAGAGAAACTAGGGGAGTCCATGTATATTGTCTTGATGAGAAATATAAACACAAATATTTTTGCCAGAGAACTCCTGGCCCACTAGTGGCCCTTTGTATTAGATTAAAATGGCTCTGCAACTTCTCAATAAGTGGTCTACATTCTGTTATTATAAATCCTCTGGGTTTCAAAACTCTATTTAAAATGGTGTGAGTACAAGTTAAGGTTATTTTCCCTTACCAGAGAATGTATTTTTGTATTTCTTTGAAGCAATACTTGAAATACACATAATTCCCTTATTCATATAGACCACAAATTTTTAATGAGCATTAAATGTGTAGAGAACAGAAGGCCCCAAGACTTGTAATACTACGTCCTTATACTTGGAAAATGTAGTAAAGACAAGGGATAAAAATAACAGATTTTCTTCTAGGTCTTGGAAATTCCTTAGGAGTGTGTTCAAGGTATACTCATACTATAAAAGGCATTTTTGTTGCTTATATTGCCATTAAACCTCATTTCTATTTACTTCTTCCCTCCAGGTTCTCCTACAGCTCCTAACTGCTCTTTGAAGTATGTGTGTCTATATGTATTTATGTATATATACACATATACACAAACACCTGCAAACATATCATCTGCACAAATACATATTTGTTTAACTATCTATAAACACACATACACACACGTAAAGAGAGGGAAGGTGAGAGAAAGAAGTTATTGGAAATTAACTCTAGTGCCTTCTCTACTACTCTTCTGTCTTCTTTTTGCTTGCAAATTGAGTAAATTATGGTAATTTTCTCAAATCCCTCCTATGCTCCTTAATCTAGTGTACTGTTTCCAACCTAATTATATTTCCTTTTCAAGGTTCACCAACAACTCTCCTGTTGTAGAATCCCAGAATCCAGTGGCACTTTTCAGGCTGATTTGCTGTGAAGTTTTTGCTGTATTTGACTTTACCCATCATTTTTGAAATCCCTCATACATTGGCGTCTACCCGTCACAAAATCTGATTCTTCCTCTTCATCTCAATCTGTGTATCACTCCATTTTTGTGTATCACTGTGCATCACTGTGCATCACTCCATTTGTGTATCCTGTGTATCCTCTGTGTATATTTGTGTATCCCACTGTGTATCACCGTGTATCACTCCATTTGTGTATCCTCTGTGTATATTTGTGTATCCTCTGTGTATATTTGTGTATCCTCTGTGTATCACTCCATTTTTGTGTATCACTGTGCATCACTCCATTTGTGTATCCTCTGTGTATCCTCTGTGTATATTTGTGTATCCTCTGTGTATCCTCTGTGTATATTTGTGTATCCTCTGTGTATCCTCTGTGTATATTTGTGTATCCTCCACTGTGTATCACCCCATTTTTTTGTCCTACACCTAAATTCTACCGTTCTCCAATACTCAATGCATTGTTTTATTTCCTTGTTTCTTTACAGTCTTGTCCTAGAAATGTCAGTTCAGGGTAGCCTATGACCTTTCAAACCATACCTCCATTTGTATCCTTTGGCCTGATTCCCAAAATTTATTTTTTTTAAGATGACTAGCGAAAATTTTCACTTACATGTTTTGTCAACATCAAAAAAAAAATTTTCAAAATCCAACTCATTAAATTTTTCCTGACTCTTCCCCCAAATTCATCTCCATAACCTTTTCATTGATCCAACTATTTGCCTGGGAAATTGGACTCAAAACTATCAATTCATCTGTGATTTATTTTTGTTAGTTCCTCAACATGATATTCATAAATATTTAGAGAGCCTAAATTCCCACCTACTCCACCCTCACTCAGGCCCTCGACATATCATGGCTGCATTACTTCAATAGCCCTCAGTTGTACAGATTTCAGTCTTTCTTATAAGCTGCTAGAAGATCTTCAATATTATGACTTAAAAGTTGTAAGCCTTTTTTAAGTTGAAATGATTAGAAATGATTACAACAGAAATTTTTCATGAACAACTCAGATCCATTAATTACTTTTGTCTTCTAAATCAAATAAAAACTTTGGAATCGGGATGTGACATTTTTTATGAACTGAAATCACCCTCCCTACCTATGATCTACCTATTATTCCCCAGGATATAATTTACATTTAATTATCCAGTTAATCAACCTCCTGCCCACTCACTTGTTGGCCATACTTACTTCTGCATATTTGCTCCCTCTGCCTAGTGAAGTTTTGCCACCCCTCTAGAATTAACCAAAAGCATTCTCTTTTATGGAACATTCAGATATATTCTCCAACCCAATGTCATTTTCCTTTAACTTCTTTGCCTTTGTGATGTAATTTAGCAAATAATAATATCCTTGATTATTATTTATCCTTAATTTAAAATACCTCCATTTTAGTCTAGTTCAGAATTTGTTTCTAGAGTTTAAATTTTTGCTTTGCTGTCTAATAAATGCATGGCTTTCAGAAATTTTTACTTCTGAGTACAGTTTGAGTTTCTTCAAAGGGATACCTTTTCATAGTATTAATGGGAAATATAGTTGATATATGATAGTGATTAATTAACTATTGGTGCTATAACAATTAACAGCTGTAACCTCACATGTAGTAGTAGCTCAAAATAACACAAACTTACTATCTTAGAAGGTAAGAAGTTTAAATGGGCTGGCAGGCCTATGCTTATTCTGGAAGCTCTAGGGAAGAAACTATTTCCCTTCCTTTTCCATCATCCTGAGGCTGCCCACGTTCCTTGGCTCACAGTCCCACATTACTACTGCAAACCTTGCTTCCACAGTCACATCTCCTCTGACTTTCCTGTCTCCCTCTTTCATTGATAAGGAGCCTGTGATCACATTTGAGCTCTCCTCAATATTCCAGGATAAACTTCCCAAATGAAGACCCGTAGTTTAATCACATCTGCAAAGTCTTTTTTAGATGGAACATAACATATTTACAGGTTCTAGGAATAAGAATATAGACATCTTCAGTCTACTGCATATTACCTAATATATATCAGTTCCTTTCTCTCATCGCCTAAATTATACACTGCATAAAGGCAAATACGAAGCTTCATTCTCCCTTCTGTTGCCTTTCCAACATTTACCATGGTGCAAAGTGAACGGCAGATGCTAAAGAAAGGACTGTTAATTTTTATCAAACTCTATGAATGTCATATTTGATGGGATTGAACTATCCACTCCCATCTCCATTACACAGCCCATTGTGTAGGAATGCTATATGCAGACCCTACAGGCCAGCACAGAAAACAGCAAAAACATTTCAATCCATTCCCAGTAGGGCTAACGCAAGACTTTAATTTTGTTCCCAGCCCTACAATAACTTTTTTGTTCTAATTTGTTTGGGTAACTTCACCTGACTTCTCAGAATTTTCTTTCATAAAAAATATATAATTTGCCATTTATACTTTCATATTTCAACTAAGAATTTGAGGAACAAGTATTTATTCCTCATGTGAAAATAGAAATTCTATTACAAATAGTCATAATTTTTAAATAATTATTTTAGAAAACCAATCTCTAACTACAAATGGTTAGGAGAATATATATTCTGTTTTGCTTTTAAGCTTCACAAGGTGGTATAGTGTCATAGTTCTTAAGAAAAAATAAAATATCATCTTCATTCTCAAATAGTTAAACCATCACATAATCTTCTTAGGAGATATGTGGACATAAAAGTCTATACTTCAACACAGAAAGCCTCTGAATTAGACTTTGGAGTTTTCTTCCTTTGATACAATTTTTTAAAGACACATGTTTCCCCAGGTCATTCCAAGGTTCCTTGGTTGTGAGTTGAGTTTTTATATTATCCTGAGAACACAAAATTCCACTAAAGCAGTCATCCTGGTCATATCTGTAGGGTCCCCTAGCTCCCCCTGGCTTTCTTTCTACATCATGACTAAAAAATCGCAAAGTGCCCAGCCAGCTGCAAGTGTTTCCCAGTAGGCTTGAACTCAAACCAGGGCCTTGAACACTCCCAGGCACTCATAAAGGTATCCAGATTGTTGCCCAAAACACTGAAAGAAACTGGCCCCAACCCTGAGCCAAATTCCTTAAGCCTTCATATATGCCTCATACCTGCTCATAGAGGACACGCCACGGTAGAACATTCCTATCCTCTCACTGTCGTCCATCACGAGGACATTCAGCAGCATTCTGTGCATAAGTTCCCCTGATAAATCATCCTGGGGCTTCGCACTTCTTTCTCTGGAATCCCAATCAGCACCACATCAAGATGGCTGGGGCACTCACTTGTGGGAATTCCCCTGCCTCTACTTTTGGGGCAATGCCAGCCTCTGGGTCAGCAGTACAAGACATCAACTTAGCTATCACAACTGAAAATGAAACATCAAAAATGCCTCTGAACATGAACATCTGTAGAACACACACACAGTCATGTGCGTACACACACACACACACACACACACACACACACACAGAGTTGTGAATGAAAACAAACAGAAGGAATGAGCCTTAATCAACTACTAACATCATGTTACAGGGGTCACTTAAGCAGGAACTCAAATCTAATCATTTGAGTCTATGCTACACGCAAGCCCAGAAAGCCTTTCACTGGTAGAAATGTCCGTCGTGCCTGAGCAATTTTGCATTCACAAGTTAGCAAAAGATACTGTGTCATGGCTTTGACCTTCTCAGACCTTACTTGGTTGAGTCATACTTCTAATGTTGTTTTAATGTGATTTTCTGAATTGAATTAATTGTTAACTTGTTCCAGTGTGAAGACTTTTTTTTTTTAAACCAGGATTTTATCTGTTTCTGTGTCCTTCTATCAGGTGTTACTATTCCCTGAGGAAAATAGCCCCCAAGGCATCAAAGCTTTCACAGGCAGCAACAGAAAAACTTATTACCAAGTTTTGCTATCAGACCAAAATGCCAAGTTACACACAATTGTCTGCCTCTTTCTCTACCGGAAAAACAAAAAAAACTCAGGGTTTGATATAATGCGAAATCTTTTCATGACATCAAAACCTCCCTTTTAGATTACTTTTCCTCCTACATTTGAAGATTATAAATTATGTATAATTTATTTTATAATTTATAACAAAAATAATATATATAATATAAATTTCTAGAAAACTTAAAGATGGTTACAGAAGCTCCAACCATTTCTATCTGGAGAAACTTCGCATACTACAAAACAAAATAATCTCTTTTACAAACCACCCACCCCCCTCCCCCACAAATATATAATTTCCTCTAGTTGCCACATCATTTTAAAATTTGAATAAATTTTCATTCCAAATTAAATTTTTTAAACTGTAAGCCCTGGATGTGGAAAGACCCTGTGTAAGTCGCATTGAGAGATTCAGATCTGAACATGGGCTTTGCCTGCAAAGAGGAATATGTAAAAATAGAGTGATAAAAGAGGATCTCTAAAACTCATATCTTAGAATTATATCCCTTTGTTGATCAAACTTCCCCCCCTCCATGGAGAAACTACTCATATACACAAAGTAGCTTCTGGGAAAAACAGAAAAGTTAAGTCAATTTTATCATCCTTATAAATGATAAAATGATATATATATATATATAATATATATATATATATTCTATATATATATATATTCTATATATATATATATAGAATACCAACCAAGGGCAGACTAAATATATTCTATTACATTTTCCTGCAAAATTTCCATTAAAAGTACAAGAGAAAATGTGTCTATCCACAAAGGAATCTGGCAGTAAAGGAAAAATGCAGTACCTTTGTGTAGAACACAGGGTCTTGAAATATCTGACCCCCACATCTGTGATCTCATAAAGCAGGAAAATGTTGAGGACAGAAGAATTCCTGCTGAGAACAAGGGAGAGACAGAGAGTTCTCTACTCACACGGTTTGGGTGGACTCTTCCCAGGGGCCAGGAGGTCTTCTACTGCAATGATCCGACCTCTGCTGGCCCCCTAACCGCTGACTCACTTATCCACAACAATAATTGATTCCTCTACTATAAATGCAGCTAAAGGAAAAGATAGGGAAGGAGTTTTTAAACTCATTTTAAGTAAATGTTTCCAAAGAGAAAAGTATAAAGTCTATTTCCTCCCCTACCTTTCTCTATCCCTCCCTGCCTTTCTCTCATTTATCAGTCTCAGACACAAAAGCTCAGATATTATTTCATATGTTTTTTTCTCTGAAGCCAAATAATTTAAGAGCCATGTGCAGCCAGCCAGAGAGTCATAAAGGTGATAATGATGATATCTTCCTATAAGTCATGTAGGTTTGAAGTTCCAGAGCCCTTTAGAAGCTCACCGAAATGCTGATTGAATGGAATGTGTATGTGACTTGAGATAGAATCACAGGTTTGGTAGTTAAGTGGACTCTCAAATTAGGACAAGGTGAGACATTTTGGCCATCACATTTAACAGTCACGTGCACTTGGGCTAGATCTTCATCTTCTATAAGCCTTCATTCTCTCTTAGGTGAAGTGAGGACAATGATACTTACCTTACAGCATGATTACAAGGTATGCTGCAGATGGTGATATCACAGCATCTAGAGCCCTATATCTAGAATGTAATAACTGTTCAATAAATGTTGTATTTAAAAAAAAAAGGAAACAAGTAAATGCAATATGAGGAAGATTTCTAAAATCTGTTGATATCCTTTTTCTGCTTTGGCAAGCAGAAGATATTGGTGGCTGAGGGTCACAGTGACTTTTCAGCATCGACCTAAGTCAGAGCTGCAGGTTTAGGAGGATTCAATACCAGATTGAATACCTGCCCCAGAACCTACCTGTTTTTTTTTTTCCCCCTTCATTCTTTCCTTCCTTTTATAAAAATCTACATTGAGTAACTACTGTGGTTAGATTGTGCTATAGGCTCATGATACAGAAATAATATTATAGTTAATGTTTCAGGGAAGTCCCCATCTAGCTGGGGCAAGGGAGAAGTCAAATGGTAGTCATTAGGAAATCAGTGTTAGGACAGGTATGTTCTAAGGTGTTTTAAAACATCAAAGGGAGGTCAGCTGAATTGGATCGGGAGATTGAAGGATGTCTTGTCAACAATGATAATTAGGAAGAACCCAGCCAAAACACATGGATATTCAAAGCTTCTGCCTATTCAACACATAACACACTCAGCATAAAATGAGTCTTAAGGCCACGTGTACGTGAGGAACTACTTTCTGATTTGGCTCACTGAGCACCAAAATCTTCACTATCAGATTGTCAGGTCAGTACTCCCAGTACTTCAGGTAGCTAAGTATAAAAACACATGAAAAAGTTATTTAATCCAGAGATTTATGAAGTCCACAAAAGGTTTTGTTAAGAATGACTGTGTTCTCACTGTGAAATAAGAATGACCTACATTTTACTAGAGAGCTGAAAAAGAAAAACTAATAAAACAAGCTACAAAAGATTTACAGTGTGATCCTGTCAAATTTCACTTCTCTCTTCTCTAAGGAACTAATGAAAATGCTTAGCAGACCAATGTTTTAGCAAGGTTTCCATTTTTCTTCTTGTATGATCCACATTTTTCTGTTCCACTCTGTTCTTTTTTATTTGCCAGCCTAAGCTGGTATTGCTTTCTTGAAATGGGGTTGTTGCTACTATATAAGATTTTTCAATCGGTATGAATGTGACAGCATTTACTTAGTTTATTATATTTGCAGAAACTAGAACTACTGTGTGTTTAGGTGCACAACAAACATTTGATGTAGGAACAAATGCCTCCCCCCAAAAAAATAAACACTGAACTGGATAGAAAAAAATTTTTTTAGCTCTGCGCAGTCTTTTACTCCATGTCTTTCTTTAATCTAGTTTCAGAGCTGTATCAATGGCAAATATTACATTTTGTTCTTTGTGGCTAGAAGAAATAGGTCTGAATTGGAACTGGAACACAAATTGAAAATGGAAGTGCCATTGGATAGAAATATGGCTGTTTCTATTGAATCAGTTAGGACTCTTGGCGTCTAACTTTGACAACCCACAACTGAATAGAACACACAGGAAGGAACATGAAAGAAATTAAATGGGTGGATTGGATCGGGAGCTGCATTGTGTTCATCATTCAGGGGGCTGGAGGGTCATGCAGCAGGTAATAGTCCGGAGTTGAACCCTGACAGGTCATATGAGCCATGCCATGAGGTTAGACAAATATCAGGTGCAGTAGGGATGCAATTAGATTCAAAACTAAACTTTGCTGACATTTGTAGAAATTATAAAAAATTATGTATTTTAATAGTCCATTTAAATAAAATTTAGTGAAACAGCCACATTCAGATATTGCTAATTAAAGTGTAGTTTTGTATCAACACTTCTAAAGAGTAGTTTAACAAAATATTTCAAAAATAACTTTAAAAATCTATAACCTTTGGTCAAGATATTTTATTTTGAGGAATTTATCCTAAGAAAAATCATAGACATATACAAACATGTTTTTTATCTGCAAATATATTATGTACAATGTTAATTACAATGTAGCTAAAAATAGTGAAGCATTTAAATAACCCAAATATTCAATATTAGTCTTGATTATCTAAATTACAGCTTATCTATTTAACAGAAGATCATGTAACTGTTATAAATCATGTTATGCCACATGCATTCTCAATAGGCACTAAAATTGATGCTTTTGGGGGAGTTAAAAATCCTGCTCTTTCTATATAAAATGCACAGATATAAATAAGTGCACAAACAGATATACAATGTATCTGTGGTATTAAAATTCCATGGAGGAAGCAATTAGGTAGAAATTGTTTTCGACAGCTCTTTTTGTAGGCAATAATGAACCAAACATTGTGAAATACTATTGTAGAGGAATATTTATTGACAAGGAAAATATTCTTGATAATTATTACCACAGTAATCACTATTATAACAATATCTAATCAAATGGGCCACTATGTGCTTTAAATAGACAATATGATTCAATTCTCAGAAAGTACTTGTGAAATAGGTATTATTCCTACATCATAAGCAAAGAAATACAAAGTGAGAAACACTTATTTCCCCAGATAAGAAAACTGAGGGTCAATATTCCCTATGTAACACTACAGTAAGAAATTCAGACCGAGGTCTAGATCTGTCTGAATCAAGTAAACATAATCTTAGCAATTATGTAACTTTTCAAATGGTGTAATGATGTACACACACACACAGAAGCACGTAAACCAAATATTAGTGAAAAGTCTATGAAAGTTTAATTTCTTTGGCTTTTCTTTATTATCAAATATTCTGTCTGGTATGCATATTATTTTTAATAAAGAATAAGCAGTAAATCTTAAATAGCTAACCTTGCCCTCAAGGACCTTTCAGATAAGCAGGAGAAAGAAGACATGAAAACAAATAGGTTGTGAGTGGCATTAAGTCCTACTTCAGTCACTCACTGTTATTTCTTGGGCAAGTTCTCCAAACCTTCTTTGGGTCTCAGATGATAAACAGAAATGAGAATATCTGTGAGGATAATTATGAAAAGAATCAGAGAAATGGGAAGTAAGCCTCCAGCTTCCCTCCCTGCTGCCCCACCAGCCTCACTCCAGGGTCTCAGGTGCAACTGGTACCAACGCTACAGAGGCCATGTCCCAGGTAGGGCATGTGGGCATGAGAGCAACCTTGAATACCAGGCTAAGGAATTCAGACAAAACCCAGAAAATGTTCTCTTTAATTCCTAATATCAGTGGGCTCAATTTTCTACCTTTGTTTTTTTTTGTTTTTGTTTTTTTTCCTTTTCTTATCCTTGCTTTCAACCCTCCACTTTTAGAATAGGCTAAGAAAATTTTTAAGTTAACCTCAGGGTTCATATTAATTGAATTTTTTGTTATTTCTTGATATAACGCTTGCTAGAGATGTCTCCTGCACTGAAGGACTTATTAACAGGGGAAATGGCTCATTCTGCAGCCTGCCAGCAGAATTCAGAGCAGCCTGGCACCTGCCTTGTTCAATTAATAAGCAGGTAAGGGTTATATCTGATCACACATTTTCTCTTCTCCTCTCCTTATCCACCTTGAACAATCATTAGAGCCAAATAGGTTCTGTTCTATGCTCCTGGGAAAGGCTTCCTCCCAAAGTCATTCTTCTCTGGACCTCCACTTGTTGTGGCCTTCCTTGGGCAGATGGTGTCTGGAAGGCATGATTGATAAACACGTTTAAATATAGAAGGCAATCTTTTCTGGGTGCCAAGCAATTACTCAACATCACAGATAGGCCTGCCATGGACCAACAAATAGCTATAGTTTATTATTTCACACATTGAGGAAATGGAAAATTATTCAGAAACCATCAAATGACAGTGTATCCATAAAATCTGGAAAACATTTACCAGCCACCATTTGCAAGAGAAGCCACCAGATTATAGGAAGGCTGAAAGTCACCTTGCCTTCTTCACACACTGTAGAGTCACAGTTTTGTGAGATGCATCTCCTTCTAAGGAAAATAGCTCCACTTCAGAGCAAAGTTTAAACTAGCCAAACTACACCTCATCGCAACCTGATTGCTTTCTTCCCTGCACCTGACATGAATGAATGTAATAATCATGAGTGTTTCAATGTCTTTGGCATCACATGGGCCAGGTGCCATGTCAAGCACTTTACATACATGGCCTGGCTTAATCCCCAAGACAAATACTCAGGTGGGTACTCTTACCTCCCAAATAATAGCCGCAAAAAATTAAGGCTCAGGAAGGTTAAATTGTTTAAGGTAAGCGTATTAAGTGCTAGAGGCAGAATTCATACACTGGGGTGTCTGATTCCAAATCCTGTGTTTG
This sequence comes from Colobus angolensis palliatus, assembly GCF_000951035.1. Taxonomy (NCBI): domain Eukaryota; kingdom Metazoa; phylum Chordata; class Mammalia; order Primates; family Cercopithecidae; genus Colobus; species Colobus angolensis. The sequence continues at coordinate 3,440,734 of NW_012114622.1, forward strand.
TTTCTCAGGTCTAGAATGACCCTCACTTCACTATAATCCACTCAACACACTTTAGGCCTCTTCAAGTCCTCATCACAAATATTCCAGCCCTACACTACCACCTTCTCTAACTCTAGGGTGTCTGCATGTAGTAAGGAATACATATTGGAAAGGATCCTCTCAGACAACAAAATGGCTTCAAGTTTTAAAGATTAAATTATGGACACTGCCTAGTGTTTGAGGAGAAAGAGCTGAACTGACCCATTTAATATAGAACAAAAAATTGAAACAAAAGCAACTAAAAAGATCAAAAGCAGCAGGAAGAGGTTTTTTTGTTTTGTTTTTTTTAAAGATGGAGTCTCACTCTGTCGCCCATGCTGGAGTGCAATGGCGCGATCTCGGCTCACTGCAATATCTGCCTCCCAGGTGCACACCATTCTCCTGCCTCAGTCTCCCGAGTAGCTGGAACTACAGGCACCCGCCACCATGCCTGGCTAATTTTTTGTATTTTTAGTAGAGACGGGGTTTCACTGTGCTAGCCAGGATGGTCTCGATCTCCTGAACTTGTGATTTGCCCGCCTTGGCCTCCCAAAGTGCTGGAATTACAGGTATGAGCCACCGCGCCCGGCAGGAAGAATTTTTAGTAAGGACTGAGTTAACCATAATCTAACCACCACCACATCCCTCCCCTACAACAGCATGTTTTTATGATCAAAGTATTAGAGGCTTAAAAGGAAGTAAGACATACCTAGAGAGATGGAAGAGTGTCAGATTTAAATTAAATTCTTCTTATATTTATTTCCTTTATATAGATCTATGTTTGTAGAACAATGCTTGGGTACATTTCTCAGATTAGGTAAGGAGATGGGGGATAATCACCATAAAGAGGAGAGGGTCCACAAGGGAGCAACAGAAATTTTATGGAATGAGGCTCGGTGTAGTGGCTCATGCCTATAATCCCAGCACTTTGGGAGTTAGAGATGTGCAGATCACTGAGGCCAAGAGTTTGACACCAGCCTGGACAACATAGCATTAACCCATCTGGAAAAAAAGGAAAAAAAAATTATGGGATGAAAAAATCCTGCTATACCATACGTTTTAAAAAGTTACTGTGATAGTTAATATTAAGTGTCAATTTGATTGGATTGAAGGATGCAAAGTATTGTTTCTGGGTGTATCAGTGTTTCTGGGTGTTGCCAGAAGAGATTAACATTTGAGTCAGCAGACTGGGAGAGGAAGATCCACCCACAATGTCAGTGGGCGCTAGCCTATATTGGCTGTTAGCGTGGCTAGAAAAAGCAGGCAGAAGGTGAAAGAAGCTGACTTGCTCAGTCTTGCAGCCTTCATCTTTCTCCCATGCTGGATGCTTCCTGCCCTCTAACATCAGACTCTAAGTTTTTCAGCTTTTGGACTCTTGGACTTACACCAGTTGTTTGCCAGGAGCTCTCAGGCTTTTGCCACAGACTGAAGACTGTACTGTCAGCTTCCCTACTTTTGAGGTTTTAGAACTTGGACTGGCTTCCTTGCTCCTCAGCTTTTACATGGCTTATCATGCAACTTCATGATTATGTGAGTCAGTTCTCCTTAATTATCAACTCCCTTTCATATATACATATACCCTGTTACTTCTGTCCCTCTAGAGAACCGACTAATACAGTTACTTATTGATGACTGTGTGTTGTGTGTCTATATTTTATGATTATAAATACAGAAAAAATAAAAATACAGATGAAACCCTAGATTTCCATTTGACTTTATAGTCAAAGACATGACAGTAAAAATGACTCTACAATCATTGGCTTCTCCTTTAGGCTTCTCTGCACCATCCCTGACCAAGGAGCATGAAATTTCACAATATGATAGTCCCTCTATAGCTTAAAAACCTGGAGAAAAATATTTGCAAATTATAGTTCAGTAGCCCCATTAATCATAGCTAATCTTACTTAAGCATTTAGTATATGTCAATGTGCTAAGTGTTTGACATCATTACCTAGCTTATCCTTACAACAACCTTATGGGTAAAAACTATCATTATACTCACTTTACAGACGAAATTAAGTTCAGAGAGTCTAAGTAATTTATTCAGATTCAAGAATTAGGACTTGAGCCCAGGACTGCCCTGCTGAATTATTGATAGCTTTCTGGCTTTGATATTTGTTTTTACCCATTTACTTTGCCACTGAGCACTTTTCTATGGAGATATCAATAACGCATATAGTGACTCAAATGTTTTTTTTTATTATTATACTTTAAGTTCTAGGGTACATGTGCACAACATGCAGGTTTACATATGTATGCATGTGCCATGTTGGTGTGCGGCACCCATTAACTAGTCATTTACATTAGGTGTATCTCCTAATGCTATCCCTGCCCCCCCTCCCCACAATAGGACCCAGTGTGTGATGATCCCCTTCCTGTGTCCAAGTGATCTCATTATTCAGTTCCTACCTATGAGTGAGAACATGCGGTATTTGGTTTTCTGTTCTTGTGATAGTTTGCTGAGAATGATGGTTTCCAGCTGCATCCATGTCCCTACAAAGGACACGAACTCATCCTTTTTTATG
>NW_012114622.1:3445917-3446530 GCF_000951035.1 Colobus angolensis palliatus
TCTGGTCCTGGACTTTTTTTGGTTGGTAGGCTATTAATTATTGCCTCAATTTCAGAGCCTGCTATTGGTCTATTCAGAGATTCAACTTCTTCCTTGTTTAGTCTTGGGAGAATGTATGTGTCCAGGAATTTATCCATTTCTTCCAGGTTTTCTAGTTTATTTGTGCAGACATGTTGATAGTATTCTCTGATGGTAGTTTGTATTTCCATGGGGTCAGTGGTGATATATCCCTTTATCATTTTTTTATTGCATCTAATTGATTCTTCTCTCTTTTCTTCTTTATTAGTCTTGCTAACAGTCTATCAATTTTGTTGATCTTTTCAAAAAACCAGCTCCTGGATTCATTGATTTTTTTGGAGGATTTTTTGTGTCTCTATCTCCTTCAGTTCTGCTCTGATCTTAGTGATTTCTTGCCTTCTGCTAGCTTTTGAATGTGTCTGCTCTTGCTTCTCTAATTCTTGCAATGTTAGGATGTCGATTTTAGATCTTTCCTACTTTCTCTTGTGGGCATTTACTGCTATAAATTTCCCTCTACACACTACTTTAAATGTGTCCCAGAGATTCTGCTATGTTGTGTCTTTGTTCTCATTGGTTTCAAAGAACTTTTTTTTTT
>NW_012114622.1:3447140-3516383 GCF_000951035.1 Colobus angolensis palliatus
TGAACTTGATCCTGTCATTATGATATTAGCTGGTTATTTTGCTCGCTAGTTGATGCAGTTTCTTCCTAGCATCGATGGACTTTACATTTTGACATGTTTTTGCAATGGCTGGTACCTGTTGTTCCTTTCGATGTTTAGTGCTTCCTTCAGGATCTCTTGTAGGGCAGGCCTGTTGGTGACAAAATCTCTAAGCTTTTGCTTGTCTGTAAAGGATTTTATTTCTCCTTCACTTATGAAACTTAGTTTGGCTGGATATGAAATTCTAGGTTGAAAATTCTTTTCTTTAGGAATGTTGAATATTGGCCCCCACTGTCTTCTGGCTTGGAGAGTTTCTGCCAAGAGATCTGCTGTTAGTCTATGGGATTACCCTTTGTGTGTAACTCAACCTTTCTCTCTGGCTGCCCTTAACATTTTTTCCTTCATTTCAACTTTGGCGAATCTGACAATTATGTGTCTTGGAGTTGCTATTCTCGAGGAGTATCTTTGTGACATTCTCTGTATTTTCTGAATTTAAACGTTGGCCTGCCTTACTAGGTTGGGGAAGTTCTCCTGGATGATATCCTGCAGAGTGTTTTCCAACTTGGTTCCATTTCCCCCTTCACTTTCAGGGACACAAATCAGATGTAGATTTGGTCTTTTCACATAATCCCATATTTCTTGAAGGCTTCGTTCATTTTACTCTTTTTTCTCTACACTTTTCTTGCTTCATTTCATTCATTTGATCTTTAATCACTGATACTCTTTCTTCCAGTTGATTGAGACAGTTACTGAAGCTTGTGCATTTGTCACATAGTTCTCGTGTTATGGTTTTCATCTCTATCAGTTCTTTTAAAGTTTTCTCTGCATTGATTATTCTAGTTATCCATTCATCCATTCTTTTTTCTAGATTTTTAGTTTCTTTGCGTTCATTATGTAGTTCCTCTTTTAGCTCTGAGAAGTTTGATCAACTGAAGCCTTCTTCTCTCAACTTGTCAATGTCATTCTCCATCCAGCTTTGTTTTGTTGCTGTCAATGAGTTGCATTCCTTTGGAGGGGGAGATGCACTCTGATTTTTTGAATTTCCAGCTTTTCTGCACTGCTTTTTCCATCTTTGTGGTTTTATCTGCCTTTGGTCTTTGATGATGGTGGCGTACTTATGGGGTTTTGGTGTGGGTGTCCTTTCTGTTTGTTAGTTTTCCTTCTAACAGTCAGGACCCTCAGCTGTACATATGTTGGAGTTTGCTTGAGGTCCACTCCAGACCCTGTTTGCCTGGGTATCAGCAGCGATGGCTGCAGAAGATAGAATACTGCTGAACAGTGAGTGTTGCTGTCTGATTCTTGCTCTGGAAGCTTCGTCTCAGGGGTGTACCCTGCTGTGTGAGGTGTGAGGTGTTGGTCTGCACCTAGTGGGAGATGTCTCCCAGTCAGGCTACTGAGGGGTCAGGGACCCACTTGAGCAGGCAGTCTGTCTGTTCTCAGATCTCAACCTCCATGCTGGGAGAGCCACTGCTCTCTTCAAAGCTGTCAGACAGGAGCATTTACCTCTGCCAAGGTTTCTGCTGCTTTTTGTTTAGCTGTGCCCTGTCCCCAGAGGAGGAGTCTACAGAGGCGGGCAGGCCTCCTAGACCTGTAGTGAGCACCACCCAATTGGAGATTCCTGGTGGCTTTGTTTACCTACTTAAGTCTCAGCAATGGCAGGCGCCCCTCCCCCAACCTTGCTGCCACCTTGCAGTTAGATCTCAGACTGCTGTGCTACCAATGACGGAGGCTCCGTGGGCATGGGATCCACAGGGCCAGGTGTGGGATATAATCTCCTGGTGTGCCATTTGCTAAGACCCTTGGTAAAGGGCAGTATTAGGGTGGGAGATACCCAATTTTCCAGGTATTACGTGTCTCACTTTCCTTTGGCTAGGAAAAGGAATTCCCTTCCCCCTTGCGCTTCCCAGGTGAGGTGATACCTCGCCCTGCTTCAGCTCTTGCTGGTCGGGCTGCACCCTCAGACCAGCACCAACTGTCCGACATGCCCCAGTGAGATGAACCCGGTACCTCAGTTGAAAATGCAGAAATCACCCATCTTCTGTGTCGCTCACACTGGGAGCTGGAGGCTGGAGCTGTTCCTATTCAGCCATCTTGGGTGCACCCCCATATCTATCCTTTTTTAAAATATAGCTTTGCACATAATTTTAAAAATGTGTAACAATAATTGAACAGTGTAACAAATGTCTTATTTGTAACAGCAAGCAAAAATATAAAGTAGCTCAATGTAAACTTAACATTTTTAAAATATGCAGTACCTATAAAAAAGCCTTAAGATGTTCCATGAAGCTTGGGATCATAAAGGAATACAGAAAAAGAAAGGCAATCTTCCCAGATAAGAATGACTCAATTTTGAATAGATGAAGCTTTTTCCAAATTAAGGAAGTGTTTAATTCAACTCTAATCAAAAGGTCAATAAGATTAGCCAGAAAGAAACTAAAAGGAAGATCTAAAAGTTCACTTGGTAGAATAAACTAGTTAAAATGAAGTCAAAACATTTTTCCAGGAAAATTGAGAAGGTAAATATGCAAAACATATTACAAAGCTACAACATTCTTCCTTGTTATTTGACCTTAACATATTTACTGAAACTCAATGCCTCTGCTTTCTACCTGTGAGGAATATAATACCATCTATTATTATTAAGAGCTATTTGCAGTAATAAGGTTCATTAGGTCCTCAATAAGCAAATCTTGTTTGGTGGATTATATAAAATAATGTTCATAAAATATGAAGCAAGCATATTAAAGCTCAATAAGTCTTTCTTGCCTGCTGAACAGAAAAACCCAATACACTAAGATAGTAGGTGTTACAGTAGAAGAAGAGCTTAATAATCATGGAGCACCGAGAGAGGAGGACAGGAGATTTTGGTCAAATCTGCCTCCCAAGAACTCAGAAGCTAGTGTTTTTAAGGTTAAGTTGACAGGCAGGGGCTAGGGATTTCTAAATCGTAGGGATGTCTAAACTATGAAATCAAGTGTCCTCGTGTGCTGAATCAGTTTCCAGGTAGGGCTCACAGGACTAATCAAGTCAATTCTGTGGTATGGGTCATGGGTCTGGGTGGCATCAGTTGTTCTGCCAGAATGCAAAAGTGAAACATATCTCAAAGACCAGTCTTAGGTTTTACAATAGTGACATTATATATGGGAGCAATTGGGGGTAGTTACAAATCTTGTGACTTCTGACTATATGACTCCTGAGCAGCAACTGTAGAAAAGAAAACTAGCGAGCAATGGCTGTTTATCATTTAAATAAGCTTACATCATAGCAGAATTCAGGCCCTTCCCATAATTCTAACCTTGAAGACTTTCATTAGCTTTACAAAGGCAGTTTTGGTTCCCAAACAAGGCGGGGGCTAGTTTTGGAAAGTGACTATCATCATCCTTGATTTAAAGTTAAACTATAAGCTAAATTTCTCCCATAGTTAACTTGGCTTATGCCCAGGAATGAACAAGGGCAATTAGCTTGTGAAATTATAAGTCAGATGGAGTCAGTGATGTTACATTTCTCTCACTGTTATAGTTTTTGCAAAGGCAATTTCCAGCAGACAGACTATCAAGAATAAGTACTCAGTAAAAGTTAGTAGCTATTGTCTTTATTTTTACAGCGTAATACTTGGCTAATGATACACACCAAATCTATTTATTCATTTGCCCAAGGAACATATTTGTTGCATACATACTATATGCCAGGCAATTCTTGATGCTGGGGAAATTGTGGTAAAGCAAACAGACAAAGCCCATGTTTTCATGGAGCCTATACTCCCAATGTTGAAGACAATACAATTAAATGGACAAGCAATTTTGGATACTGCTAAATCCCAGAAAGAAACTATTAATAAGGTCCAATGACCCTATTGATAGGAAAGTATATCTAAGAGACAGATCAGGAAGACCTCTTTGAAACAGACAAAGCATAAGGAATAAGCCATATGGAGTTCTGGGAAGGAGCCTTCCAAGCAGGGGAAGCAAGCGTTAAAACCATAAGAGGAACCAGCTTGGAGAGTAAATGAAGAGTAAGAATTACTCTCTATGTGATTGGTGAGTAATGATTCAAGGGAGAGTAAAGGAGATGAATAGATATAGCTAGATAGGCAAGAACCAGATAAAGAGACAGAGGTGAGGAGAAACCAGAGTAGACCCCTACACTATGTCACATGCCAAGATTACTTCTAGAGAGTTCAAAAGATTAAATATAAAATATGAAAACATTATAATAATTGTAGGGGATTATTTATATGATTCTGGAAAGGTGAAAATGTTTTAAAGTATACCATTAACAGCACAAATCATAATGGAATAAACAGCTATATATGAACACATAACACCTTCCAATTTCCATGCATTAAAAATATAATAAATAGGTTGGGCATGGTGGCTCATGTCTGCAATCCCAGCAGTTTGGGAGGCTGAGGTGAGTGGATCGCCTGAGGCCAGGAGTTCAAGACCAACCTGGCCAACATGGCGAAACCCTGTCTCTACTGAAAATACAAAAATTAGCTGGTTGTGGTGGTGTATGCCTGTAATCCCAGCTACCTGGAAGGCTAAGACAGGAGAATCGCTTGGACATGGGAGGTGGAGGTTGCAGTGAGCCAAGATCACACCATTGCACTCCAACCTGGGTGACAGTGACACTCCATCTCAAAAAATGATATATATACACACACATATATATATATACACACACATACACACAACCACACACACACATTAAAAAGTTAGAAAACATTACAAGCTCTGAGAAATATGTGCAATTTAGTTAACAAGTGTTAACGTGTTTAATAACTTATTTGAGTAAAAAGTAAGTAAATCTAAATTAAAATACAACAGGAAGAAAAAATACAAATCTACAAATGGAAATATATAAATACATGAATAATTACAGAAAGTGAAATAGTGATAACCAATAAACACATGAAACATGTTATCACTGTACTAGTAATCAAAAACATGCAAAAGTAAAAAATGGAATATAACTTTCTGATCATCAAATTCATAAATTCAAAAAAATTATAAATTCAGTGTTGATAAAAGTCGATTATACTACCCAAATGGGATATGCATTCCAACTGAGGTCTTTAGAAAGTGTAAATCTAAGGGTAAATTTGAATATAAAAGGAAATTAAAGTTAACAGGCCCTTCTAGAAGTTAGGGGCCTCAAAAATCTAAACATGTTTAGGAGGGGAAGGCAAGATGGTTGACTAGATGCAACCAGGTGAAAGCTCCCACCAAGGAACTTAGATGGCTGGCATGCTCCTTAACAGATCTTTGGAGGGAAGGCACTGAGAGTAGACAGAGGAAAGACACAGAAGCTTGACTGAAGGGGGAGAAAGCTAGGAACCATACATGAGGCTATAGTGTACCTACAGTGGTTCCTGGTCTCCAGTGGCTCCAGGAGAATGGGTAAGTTGAATCATCAAGGAGCAACCTATTCTCACTGTGAGCCTCTGGAACCCCAGCAGAAAGAGATCAAGGACACTTGAGTTGGCAAGGAGAACTGTTTAGAGAAGTAGTAGGGGCAGCAAGCCAGCTGATGTGGAGCACAGAAGGTTTGGCATGGGAGTGCCGGTAGCAGAGCATGACCAGAGATGGCCATCCCCCTAGGATCCACATGCTGTCACAGGAGACTTTTGCTTTAGGGAAACTGTTAGTCCTAAACTCTGCAATGTGGCCTTGCCCATCAGATGGGACCAGTCTGACCTGAGCATTCCTTGGTCTGCTAGTCTGTCCCAGGGCCCCAGCTTGGTCACACCTGCTTGCAGGGCAGTCTTGGGTACCCGAGAGACACTTACCAGAGCTTATGCACTGAAAGACCATGAATGACCAGTGAAGAGCTCCAGTGGGGTGACCCCTATGGGCCGACACCAGTCCATACACTTCTTCCTCATACTGCAGCTCCCCATGGCCCTACTGCAACTCCCCAAAGCAGTTTGCTGGCAAATATCCGCGTCAATGGGTTTTGATTGTTTTGCACCAGTTGTGTGTGGGCATATAGTTCTTTCCCTCCTCCCCCCACACCACTGACCACCAATGCAGATGGAACTTTGGTGAGCACAGAACCATCCAGGTCCAACTCTGTTAGTGCCCTGACGTTGTGCTAACACTGCACAGAGAAGAATAGACACCTCTCTGCCCTAAGCAACCACTCCTGCTTGTAGGGTACAAAGAAGGCACCCAGACCTGTGCTTACCAATACCCCACCACCCAGCCATCACCACCCTCTACTATGAACACACACACAGCTGTCACCAGGGGACCCCACCCATACCCCCTGAGCTGCATTGCCTCCACAACTGTGGTGAATGCCCACAGGGAGACAGGCACCCCGGTGCCCACTAGCACTCTACTGTAGCTGCTGTTGTCCTGCTGAAGACACATGCAAAGGAGGGTGGATCTTGCTTTCACTGTACTATGAAATGCTTTGGCTGACACAATTCATTGGAGTGTAGTGATCAGTGATCTGGGAACATCTCAGTCCCCACAGCACAGTGGATTCCTAACCTTAAGGAGCCAGAGAAAAGTTGGGTCCAATACAAGTTCCCGAGAGTTGGAGCACACAGTCAAGGAGTTGGGAGCTAAGGACTGGCCCCCTAAAATCTTACAGAAATGAGGCCAGTGAGCTGAATCCACCTTATACCACAATGAAATCCTGAAGGTCATCAGGCAGGATAAATGAAAAAATACCCATCCACAAATAAGCAACCTCCAAATTGAAGAGATAAGCCCACAAACATAAGAATCAGTGTAATGACCTTGAAAACTCAAAAAGCCAGAGTGCTTTCTCTCATCCAAATGACCGTATCACCTCTCTAGCAAGGGTTCTGTATCAGGCTTAGATGGATAAAATGACAGAAATAGAATTAAGAATATAGATTGGAACAAAGATAATTTAGCTAGAGGAGTATGTTGAAACCCAATTCAAGGAGGCTAAAATTGTGATAAAACAATACAGTAGCCAATAGCAAAATAGCCAGTGTAGAAATAGTGTAACCAGCCTGATAGTTAAAAAACACTCTACAAGAATTTCATAATGTAATCACAAGTATAAATATCAGAATAGATCAACCAGAAAAAAATCTCAGCTTGAAGACTGGCTTTCTGAAATTAAACAGGCAAGAATAGAGAAAAAAAAGAATGAAAAGGAACAAACAAAACCTCTGAGAAATATGGGATTATATAAAGAGATCAAATATATGACTTATTAGAGTCCATGAAAGAGTTGGAGATAACTGAACCAACTTAGAGTATTTCAGGATACCATCCATGAGAACATTGTCAAACCTAGCTAGGGAGGTCAACATTCAAATTCAGGAAATGCAGAGAACCCCAATAACATACTTCACAAGAAGATCATCCCCAAGACATATAATCATCAGATTGTTTAAGATCAAAATGAAATAAAAGATGTTAATGCAGCTAAAGAGAAAGGTCAGGTCATCTACAAAGGGAAGCCCATCAGACTAACAGCAGACCTCCCAGCAGAAGCCCTAAAAATCAGAAGGGATTGGGAGCCAATATTTAACAATCAAAGAAATTCCAACCCAGAATTTCATATCTGACCAAACTAAGCTTCATAAGCAAAAGAGAAATAAGATCCTTTTCAGAAAAGTAAATGCTGAGGACATTCATTTCCACCAGACCTGCCTTATAAGAGCTCCTGAAGGCAGCACTGAATATGAAAAGGAAAGATTGTTTTACCAGTCAGTACAAGAACACACTGAAGTACATAGACCAGTAACAGTATAAAGCAATCACATAAACAAGTCTGCAAAATAACCAGTTAACAACATGACAAGATCAAACCCACACATAACAATATTAACCTTAAATGTAAATGGGTCAAACGACCCAATCAAAACGAACAGAGTGTCAAGCTGGATAAAGAACCAAGACCCATTGGCATGCTGTCTTCAAGAGACCCATCTCACATGCAAGGACACACACAGGCTCAAAATAAAACGATGAAGAAATCTGCCAAGCAAAAGAAAAACAAAAAAGCAGGGGTTGCAATCCTAGTTTCAGACAAAACAGACTTTAAACCAACAAAGATCAAAAAAGACAAAGAAGGGCATTACCTAATGGTGAAGTATTACTCACCCAACACAAGAGCACCCAGATGTATAAAGCAAGTTCTCAGAGAGCTTCAAAGAGACTTTGACTTCCACATAATAGAAACTTTAACAATCCACTGACAATATTAAACAGATAATTGAAACAAAAAACCAAAAAAAGATATTCAAGACTTGAAGTCAGTACTGGATCAAATAAACCTGATAGACACCTACAGAACTCTCCACCCCAAAACAACAGAGTATATATTTTTCTCACCACCACATGGCACATACTCTAAAATCAATCATATAATCAGAAGTAAAACACTCAACAAACGCAAAAGAAGTGAAATCATAACAAATAATCTCTTGGACCACAGCACATTGAAATTAGAAATCAAGACTAAGAAATTCACTCAAAACCATACAATTACATGGAAATTGAATGACCTGCTCCTAAAAAAGTCTTGGGTAAATAATGAAAGTAAGGCAGAAATCAAGAAGTTCTTTGAAACTAATGAGAACAAAGAGACAACATACTAGAATCTGGGACAGAGCTAGGGCAGTGTGAAGAGAGAAATTTCTAGTACTAAATTCCCACATCAAAAAGCTAGAAAGATCTCAATTTAACAACCTAACATCACAACTAAAAGAATTAGAGAAAGGGGCTGGACACAGTGGCTCACGCCTGTAATCCCAGCACTTTTGGAGGCTGAGGCAGGCGAATCACAAGGTCAGGATTTAGAGACCAGCCTGGCCAGCACGGTGAAATCCCATCTCTACTAAAAAATACAAAAAATTAGCTGGGCATAGTATCAGGCACCTGCAATCCCAGCTACTCGGGAGGCTGAGGCAGGAGAATCATTTGAACCTGGGAGGCGAAGGTTGCAGTGAGCCAAGATTGCTCCACTGCACTCCAGCCCAGGCAAAAAAAACAAACAAATAAAACCTAAAGAGTGAAGAGCAAACAAATTCTAAAGCTGGCAGAAGAAATAAAATCAGAGCTAAACTGAAGGAGACTGCACATGAAAACCCATTCAAAATATCAATGAATCCAGGAGCTGTTTTCAGAAAAAGTTAATAAAATACATAGATTGCTAGTTAGACTAATAAAGAGCAAAGGTCAAACAAACACAGTCAGAATTGACAAAGGGAATATTATCACTGACCCCACAGAAATACAAATAACCATCAGAATATTATGAACACCTCTACACACATAAGCTAGAAAATCTAGAAGAAATGGGTAAGTTCCTGGACACATACACGCTCCCAAGACTGAGCCAGGAAGAAATTGAATCCCTGAATGGACCAATAACAAGTTCTAAAATTAAGTCAGTAATAAATAATTTACCAACCAAAAAAAGCCCAGGACTAGAAAGATTCACAGCTGAATTCTACCAGAAGTATATATGAGATCTGGTACCATTCCTGCTGAAATTGTTCCATAAAATTGAGGAGGGACTCCTCCCTAACTCATTCTGTGAGGTCAACATTATCCTGATACTGAAACCTATCAGAAACACATGAACACACACACACACACGCATGCACACACTTCACGCCAATATCCTTGATGAACACTAATGCCAAAATCTTCAACAAAATACTGGCAAACTGAATCCAGAAGCATATCCACCATGATCAAGTAGGCTTTATCCCTGGGATGCAAAGTTGGTTCAACATAGGCAAATCAATAAATATCATTCATCACATAAACAGAAGATAAAAATCACATGATTATCTCAATAGATGCAGAAATGGGTTTGAATAAAATTCAACATTCCTTCATATTAAAAACTCTCAATAAACTAGGTATTGAAGGAACATACCTCAAAATATTAAGAGCCATCTATGACAAACTCATAGTCACCATCACACTAAATAGGGAAAAGCTGAAAACATTTTCCTTGAAAACCATCACAAAACAAAGATGCCCTGTCACCACTCCTATCCAACATAGTATTATTAAGTCCTGGCCAGGGCAATTAGGCAAGAGAAAGTAGTAAAGGGCATCCAAATACTAACAGACGAAGTCAAACTACCCCTGTTTTCAGATGACATAATTCTTTAACTGGAAAACCCTATAGTCTCGGCCCAAAAGCTCCCTAAGCTGATAAACTCAAGCAAATTCTCAGGATAGAAAAATCAATGTGTAAAAATCACTAACATTCTTATACACCAACAACAGACAAATCAAGAGCCAAATCAGGAATATAATCCCATTAGCAATGGCCACAAAAAAGAACACAATACCTAGGAATATGGCTAATCAGGGAGGTAAAAGATCTCTAAAGGAGAACTATAAAACACTGCTCCAGGAAATCAGGGATGACACAAATGGAAAAACATTCCAAGCACATGGATAGGAAAAATTAATATTAAAATAACCATAATGCCCAAAGCAATTTACAGATTCAATTCTCTTCCTATTAAACAAACACTAACATTCTTCACTGTACTAGAAAAAAACTTTTAAAATTCACATAGAACCAAAAAATCATAACAAACAATCTCCAGGACCACAGTACACTGAGTAGCCAAGGCCATCCTAAGCAAAAAGAACAAAGCTAGAGGCATCATGTTACCCAACTTTGAACTATACTACAAGGCAACAGTAACCAAAACAGCATGGTACTGATAAAAGAATAGACATGTAGACCAAGGAAAAGCAGAATAGAGAATCCAGAAATAAGCTCACACATCTACAACTATCTGATCTTCGACAAACCTGACAAAAACAAAGCAGAAAGGATTCCCTATTCCATAAAAGTTGCTGGGAGAACTGGCTACCCATATGCAGAAGAATGAAACTGGACCCCTTCCTTATACTATATACAAAAATTAACTCAAGATGGATTAAAGATTTCAGTGTAAAACCTAAAATATAAAAACCCTGGAAGACAACCTAGGCATTACCATTCTGGACATAGTAATGGACAAAAATTTCATGATGAAAACACCAAAAGCAATCACAACAAAAGCAAAACTTGACAAATGAGATCTAATTAAACTAAAGAGCTTCTGCACAGAAAAAAAAAAAAAAAAACTATCAACAGAGTAAACAGACAACCTACAGAATGGTAGAAAATGGTTGCAAACTATGTATCCAACAAGAGTTTAATATCCAGCATATGTAAAAAACTTAAATTTACTAGAAAAAAACATTAAGAAGTAGACAAAGGGCATGAACACTTCACAAAAGAATGCATGCAGCCAACAACCACATGAAAAAAAAGCTCAAAATCACTGATCATTGGAGAAATCCAAATCAAAACTACAATGAGATACCATCTCACATCAGCCAGAATGGCATCAAAATTATTAAACAGTCAAAAAATAACAGATGTTGGTGAGGTTGTGGTGAAAAGGGAATGCTTATATACTGCTAAGGGAATGTTAGGTCAGCCATTGTTGAAAGCAGTTTGGCAATTTCTCAGAGAACTTAAAACAGAACTACCATTCAACCCAGGAATACCATTTTTGGATATATACCCAGTGGAATATAAATCGTTATACCATAAAGATACACATGTGCATATGTTCACTGCAACACTATTCACAATAGCAAAGTCATGGAAGCAACCTAAATTTCCATCAATGGTAGACTGAATAAAGAAAGTGTGGTACATACACACCATGGAATACTACACAGTCATAAAAAAGCACAAGATTATGGCCTTTGCAGGAACATGGATGGAGCTGGAGGTCCTTATCCTTAAGAAACTAATGCAGGAAGAGAAAACCAAATTCCACGTTATCACTTAGAAGTAGAAACTAAATGATGAGGACACAGACACAGAATGGAACAACACACACTGGGGCCTTTTGGAAGATGGAGGGTGGGAAGAAGCAGAAGATCAGGAAAAGTAGATAATGGGTACTAAGCTTAATATCTGGGTAAGGAAATAATCTGTACAACAAACCCGTATGACACAAGTTTACCTATATAACAAAGGTTATATAGGTAACCTTGGCACATGTACCTCTGAACTTAAAGTTTAAACAAGAATAATGAAGATATATTTTATATATAATTGATAAGAAAATGGATATATGTATACAGCAGAAAAATTCTGGGCTCATTTTAAAATTCTAGTTTTCAAAAAAAATCATTAACAAAGAATATATAGTCATTAAAGTAATTCTACTGAAGTAGAAATTGAAAAAAATTCTGTACATCTATTGCATCTTGGTCTAACTCCTATCTTGGTTCTATGCAGTAAAGCTGTGTTATTAGGAAAATAATATTTTAGATCTAGCTGTTTTGCAACCTCCTTTAGGAAACTTGCCAGGCTAGGTACATGATGGAGCTATGTTTTATAATACAATTATGAAAATTATAACAAAGTCCCAATAAATGTAACTGTTCATAGTAGAAAAAAATAAACATGTTTAACTCATCGAGTCCATTTTGGGAAACCTAGATTTAGAAATATAAAATATTGACAAACAGTTACAAAGACACTCATCTTATTATATACTATTAAGTAAACAAAGGAAAGCACATAACTTTATGTTGAATGAATACAACAATGGAAAAATGGAAATAAAAAAGGGAGAAACAATAGCCTGGAAGGAAATGTAGAAAAATGCTGTTAGTTGCTTTAGGATGCTAAGATTAGTGTCAGGATTTTTATGCCCCTTCATATTTTCCTCATCTGATATTTTCACCATTTTTGAAAATAAGCATGTATTTTTAATTTAGCCTATAAAAATTAATATTTGATATAAACAGTATTCTATATCCTATAATATTATCTATTCTCAAATTTTCCGACTCTGCCCTTTTTATTATCTTCTGTTATATACTTTGGTCTGTCTTCTCCACCAGGCAGCCTTTATCAAGCAAGTAGAAATCCTAACACACAAACCTCTTTTAGTACCATACCAATGGCATCTGCATATACATATATTTGGACACACATATTTATATTTGTCCTACAAAGAATTTTATAAGGCTAACAAGATATATAAACAAAAATAATTACAGTGGTGTATTTGGGAAATACCTATACATCTATAGACACACAGACACACAGATATCACTGCTTCCCCTTTGGCCCTAAAGATCTAGCTACATCAGATTAAATATGCAGTTGGGGCAGGCACAGTGGTTCATTCCTGTAACCCTAGCACTTTGGGAGCCTGAGGCAGCTGGATCGCTTGAGCCCAAGAGTTCAAGATCAGCATGGCCAACATGGCGAAACCATACAAAAATACAAAAAGTTAGCTGGGCCTGGTGGTGCATGGCTGTGGTCCCAGCTACTCAGGAGGATAGGTGGGAAGATCACCTTAGCTTAGGGAGGTCAAAGCTGCAGTAAGCAATAATCGAGCCATTGCACTCCAGCTTGGGTGACAGTGAGAGCCTGTCTCAAAAAAAAAAAAAAAAAAAATGCAATTGAACAAGTATGTGATAAAAGCATCTTCAAAGCTAAATGGTAGGCTAATGTAGGTCTACAGTATTATTGTTTCAGTCACTGACTTCACCATACACGAAACTGTTTGCTCAGCTTATTTTGAGCAATCTAAGAATATCCACACAATTTGTTTTGTTTGGAGCAAAACTAAGAAAACGCACACCGTGAAACCTCTCATCTCCCTCTAACACATACTATCTCTAACCTCACATAAGACATAAGCAGTCCACATAAGACAGTTTACTCCACAAAGCACATGAAAATGTTAATGGATACCAGGGGGACAAATGAATGTGCCAAGAGAATTTCCTGATGTCAAAGAAAATTAGGGATTCCAAGGCAGCAGAACTCTGACCTTTCAGGGCACACACTAAGGAAGAAGGAGATATTTTTGAGCAAAGAAGTCCAATCTGCTTGAGCCTATTAATTCCACTGTTGACCAAATGGTTCAATCACAATTCAGGATTATTTCAACAAACCCTCACAAACCCTCTTGGCAGGTAAACATTTTCTGCAGACTGAGGCTCTTTCTGGCTATGGCAAAATGAATTGTGTAAACAACACTGAGGTAATATTAATATATCAAACAATAAGGCAATATCATGCTTGTGTACCCAGCTGCCCAGCTGTTGATAGAGACCAAGACAATCTGAAGAGACTAAATATGCTATTCAGAAAAAATTCTTCATGATTTCCTCTAGCAGACAATTATTTTCTAGTGCTATTTTTAGCAATGAAACTTTTTTCCTTATGAGATTCACACATGAAATCCCAATTCATAAAGACTATGACCTGGAGCATTTCCGAGTGATGTGGTCAAGGCCCAACCATTCCAAATATCTATTTCAAGTCCTTTCAGTCACTTTCGTGCAACCCTAGGATGCATACAAGATAGGCTGAAACGCCCACTTTAGAAAAACTAACTCAAAAAACTAAACAGATGTCTATGTTTATCTTGATATTTTATATGAAATCATTAGGACACAAAACATTCTGTAAGCAAAATCACCAGTGTTTGTCTTTTGAGTGTCCTCCCACCTCCATTTTTTTTATCCACCCTATCCTCCTCCCTCCTCCATCACTCTTACCCTCTTCCCCAAGGTAGAGGGGTAGAGGGCCCCTGCCAGAGGGGCCCTAGCTAACCAGAGCTCCACCTCCCTCTCACTCCCCCAGACAGCCACCATTGCATCTTCTCAGCAGCCTGTTCTCCCAAAGGAACAAATAATTGTAGAGCCTTTTCAGCCAGCATCAGTATTTTTGTCACCCAGTTTCCATTCAGTTTTCCCCTGACAGCATTTCCTCTTTCCCTGTGTTAGTCTTGAGGGTCTGTTAATCAAGCTGCTTTGCCCTAGATAATCCCTAATCCACGTGGAGGGCTTTTGGTCCCGGTTTCTGGTTTCTCCTGGTGTCTCTGTCTACCCCGCCCCTCCTTCCCCCTCCTCCTCTCCAGGGATTCGGAATCTTGAGAAGATCTCAAAGAGAAAGGCAAGGCTGATTCATCCTGGTGATGACATCCAGACAAGACTGCCCACTTGTTATCATTTGGATTCCTGGTCCAGCAGCCCTGGTTACTGTGCTTTCTATAACTGGCATCCCATCTTTGTCCTTTCGGTTAGAAAATTAACCAAGGTCTTTCAGTAAATTCCTTTTTTGCTGAAGTTAAATGGCATCTGTGATGTTTATATCCAAAGAATCCTAAAATGATACAAGCTTTTTAAAAACACTTTAAGGTTTATTACTTAACTTGGCCCCAGAATAATCTTTTGAAGTCAGGTAGGGAGGTACTATCGATCCCAATTTCCAGGAAAGTAATAGAGGCCTGAATGAGTTAATCATATTGTTCAAAGTCACATATTCAACACACAGTGTGACATGATTCAAACCCAGCTTTTCTGATCCCAACACATATTCTTTCTTCTGCCATGTTGACTCCTGGGGTAGTACCCACTTTCTGGATGTAAGCCTCCCAGTGAATCGTGCTTTTTTATGTCTGATTTTCCCAGTGCCTCCTGAAATTACCATGAGTTAATTGCAAGAGCCAATTCTCATGAAATAAAAGACTGATAGAGGGTTCATATGTTTTTCTTCTCAAGGGCATTTATTTTCAGCAAGTCAAACAAGCATATACTTCCTTAATCCACAAAAATGCCATGGAAACAAATGAGCTTTAAGACAAACTTTAGAAATATATAATATATATATTCTACATTTTATGTTTTCAAAGACATTTGGATCCACTAATCCAAATATTGCTTGTCAGCTATTCTGCAGAGAGCACCCAAACTCAGCATTGCTTGATTTCTGATAGTTAAAACTCATATGTAACACAAACTGTTACAAATACATTGGAAAATTAATAACATGCCACTTGGATTATAACCAAAAAAATAGAAAATTAAATCCCCAAGCTTCAGAACTAAATAACCCAGACCATAAAATTATCATTTGCATTTAGAATCAACACAAGAATTATTGTCATACTGTTGTACTGTGTTTATCAGAGCTACTTGTAAAATACTGTGATCAAATCACAGAAATAACTCAAGATCTCTCTCTTGCCCAATCCAACACACACACACACACACACACACACACACAATTAGATTTCCAACATTATGGATAGTTTGTGGTGGGGGGAGTCTTTTTTTAAAAGACTTAATTCTAGTTTCAACAATCTGTCCAGAATTACTACCCCTTTTCGATGAAAAGAAAACTCCCCTCCCTCCTTTCACCTATATTTCTACTCTTCAGATTGTCACACTCACCACAGAAGAGGGAAACAGATAAAATAACCTAGTACTTAGAGTCAAAAGACCAAATTTTGAGCCCATATTCCACTACTACCCTCAAGGTGACTTTGGGAAACTGTCAGAATGATCTAAGCCCTTGTTCATTTCCATTTAAAATAGATAAAGGTAACATTACCCAATAAAGATATTCAGTTTATTATTGATGCAGATAAAAATAAAGTTGTAGCAACAATCTGGACATCATCTGATAGAGGCTAGCTAGCCATTCTGACAGATTGCTAAGGCATTTTTCTTAGCCTTATAGAGGAGACTCAAAAATCTGGCCTATCAGTGTGCATAGAGAGGATCTCTCTCTCTCTCTCTCAGGGGTAGCCTCACGTTAACTAAGTTCATGAGACTGCTTTGTTAACCAGAATATCCTGCTACTAGTTTACAATAAATATAAGTGACCCTCAAAATAGATTAACCTTTCTTTATGCTTGGTGGATGCATTAATATTAATATGTGCCTGCATTCAAATGAAGTCCCATATACATTAATACATAATTTGCGACGTCTCTGCATTCTCACCTACCCTTTGAACACTAATTCCAACATGCTCTACAATTTTTTTCCCTCAAATATATCTAAGGATCTCCAAGATTGTTCATGTGTCCAAGAGTCATTGCTTGTCACTGTTTTTGCACCTGAAAAGGGCACAGCCCTTAAGACTGAACTTGATATTTACTGAAATTAGCATTTACATTTGCTGGCCCCCAATAGTCCTGCTTGCTAGTTTTGGTTAACATCATTGTCACTGAGTTGATGTATGTATTTTCGCATTGCTTTTGGTAGAGACTTCCATGGATTCCCCAGACAAACATGGTTCTGTGCTGAGTGGTAAAGAAATAATGCTGTTACCTTTGAGCTACACTCACTTAGTAGTCCCGTAGCAAAACTGTTAAATGCCTGAGAATTTTCATGTTTTAGACAAGTTCTTTCGATTCAACCTATGTAAATGTTTATCCCAAGGCATATCTAAGGTGTCAGGGTGGTTGCATCAAGATGGTTTCAGTGTGTCAGTCATCCTGGGCATGGGATCAGGACTACCCCTCCTTCGAAGTTTAGCCCCTAAAGAGAGACAGCCTCCCTCATCAGAATTCCTTATGCCTCCAAGAAAGATGAGTTGTCTTTTTCAGCACCTCCTTGCTATTTCTCATATTTTGGAATTTATCAAGGCCACCCTAATCCATCAGACATATTTCAATATATTTGAATATCTTTGAAACTTAAAAAACTTCAATATCTTTGAAACTTAAAAAAAGAAGACTCAAACCCTATTTCTTTTCTCCCTGGAAACTTTTCTTTCCCATGTAAATTAGTGGCACACATAAATTCTAGCAAGAGTGATGTCACCCAACTTTACCCTGAAGCATCCAAGCTACAGGAGTTTAGAGAGATTTCAGAAAACTGAAAAAGCAACTGTCTTCATCAACAAAGTTTGAACCCTAGACCTATCTAAAATGTCCTATTGTATGCACAAGCACGCGTGTAAACACATTTATCATTTAATCCAACCCCTTTATTTTATAGCTGAAAAAAGGAAGACCTAGATTGATGAAGTGACTTCCGCAAGGTCACCCTGCTCTTCTAAAACAAGTTTTGGACTAGAATTTTTCCATGACACTCTACCACTTACGATTCCTTCTTATGTAATCTTTGCTTGAAAGCTTGTCCTTTTGCTACTTAGATGAAAGATTTTAATCAAATCTGTTGAAGAGATAAGGGTACACAGTTCTTTGAGTCGGAACACGCAAGGCAAAAGAGTTGTACAGAAGCCTCATTCCATCCTACAGCAGGAAACTCTTACTTGTAGCCTTCACAAGTAATAATAGTAATAATACTAATAATTATTATCATGTGTTGAATATTCCTCATTCTTTGGGCACCATGACAAATACTTCATGGTTTGTTTTTGGTTTTGGGGGATATTAGTCCTCACAGTAAACACATGGAAATGAATTTAGAGAGCTAGGTAACTTGCCCAAGGTACCTGGTTACTAAGTGACAGTCTAGGATTCAAGCCCAGGCCGACTGACAGTACTCTGGAGGGAGAAGCAGATTAAAGCCAGTTGTTTAGCATACTTAGCTGTGAAATAACACTTTTTCATAACCTTTACACCACTCTTGACACCTGTTCTACTTTATTTCCCCCATTATTGATTTCCGCATCTCCTGTTCAGTCCCTCCTTCCACCAATCTGTACTGCACACTGCTACCACATTCACCTTTCTGAATACTAAAGTGTGTGTCACACATTAGTGTGACAAAACCATTAAGCAGCTCTTCAGTCTATTTAATGACTTGATATATAAAGCCTCCCTAATCTGTCCCAATCTACTTTTCTAATATTAGATCCCTTTTCTATCAAATCCTTTCTCTTGTTAATCAAAGTCACTTCCTATCCTTAATATATATCTTGCAATTTATCCTTCACCCTTCCACATTTACTGAATACCAACTATGTGTCAAGCCTTGTGTTAAACACTGAAAATACAAACATAAAAGAGACTCTCCTTAAAGAAGTTTAGAGTGTTATAGTCAGTCATTTAAACAAGTGATTTCAGTCAAGCAAAGAGATGACCATACCTTAAGCTGCTCAAAAGTTGATGGAAACCAAGGTGAGCACTGAGCTTTCACCTTTAAGTGTTTTTGTTTTGTTTCCTTTTGTTTTGTTTTGTCTGGTATGCCTTTCACAACCCACACCTCCATCTTCATCTAACTAGATCCCACAGAATTGGGTACAAATGCAACTTCCTTCACAAGATTTTGCCTCATAATCATGCATATGTTTCTTCCTAAAAAATACAGTGAAAGTTCCCATTAAATGAGTTTTATTTATTTTAAAATCTTGAAAGTTTATTCTTAGAAAAGTCAGAAGCAGAAAATAAATGTGCCCAAAGTCTAAGTGTGATTGCAAGGATTCTAGTGGTGAAAAGCAATGATTGTTTCTGCTTATTTTTGCTTCAAAACATCTTACTCTCCTTTCCCTACTACACCGTATATTGGTTTTTATATTAGATAACAACTAGATTGCAAAGGGGAGAAGAGTGTAGAAGAATTTTGTAATTGAATAGCAGAGAGAGAAAAGAACACTAAAAAGTGGAGATGTGTGTATTGTGACAGCAAAGTTGCCTTAAATGAAATAAACTGGATTGCAGCAATGAAAGTTACCAGAAAATGGAAGCCTAAGGGGGTAGACTCTTGATCTAGACTAAGTCTTAGATCAAGCCAGAAGTATTGATCTAGTCAGAAGAGTACTGAAGAAATGCAAAAACAAGCAGTTCCAAGACCAGCCACTAGGCAATGCAGCCTACTCAGATGGACTTTCAGGACTACTTCTAAAAACAAGCAGGTTAGGAAGCTGCCTTTACCAACCAATCATGTTGCAGTTATCTGAATATATCCTGAACACAGGCTTCTTAAGTGCACGGGTCCTGTCAAATTTCATGTTCCACAATGTCTAACACACTCTTGGGTACATCGCAGGTACTCAAATTTTTGCTGAACAAATGTTAAATGCAAGAATAAACCAACACTTGCATGGTTGTAAAGGGCAACTCTAAACTACTATACCTCACAGTTTACTGTCTATACTTCACAGACTTTTTTGTTTTGGCATACTATACCAGTAGTGCTTCTGAGTGCTTCATCACTCCAGTAAATGCTGCAATAAATCTCTGGACAGGTATAGCTTATAGAACACCCAAGAATTTGCTGATGCCTTTCCTCTACTCCTTTATATAGAAAAGGAAGCAAAAGATGTTAGCTACATGGATAGAAACAATAAGCCGAGAGGGAGAACATTTCAAGAGTGTTGCTAGACTTGGACAAATTGCAAAGTTTAACAATTACTCTGAACTGGGTTCTTAGTGCCCACCCAGCACACTGAGAAGCAATTACCGTCCAAGGGCTCTGAGAACTGAGATGGCCACAGTGAAACCACTGAAGATAGCTTTTTGATCCCCAACTTGCAGTGTATTTATTGGCCCCTACAGCCTTCTATCTTAAGCCTTGAAAAAAAATTTTAAAAGGGAACATGATCCCGGAAAATTAACTAGACTCTTCCCCATGGCCAGATAGTAAATCATGTGACTAGATGGCCTACAGCTATTCAAACCTACCAAATTTCCAGCACTGGCCAGAGGCTATGATGCAAGGAACACTAGTTTCTGTATATAACAGCCAGACAGAATAACAGAATTTGTTGCACTAAAAGAGCCCTACAATCATCTAAGAACAGTGGTTCTCAAGCTGTTTTAGTCATGGAGTTCTTGCTTCAAGTAAAAATTTTTCAGGCATTCAGTGTAACTGAGCAAGTATAAGTTACTCCTGGAGAAAGTATGGAAAGCAGTAGAGACAGAATATCTAGAGCTTCAGAAAATAACATTTGAACATAATTATTCTAATCCACACCCTGATATTATATATGCAAAGGGTCTGTAAGAAAATGATTTTACCTCTACTATATAGACGAGAATACTGAAGCACAATTTAAAATTTGTTGCCAAGATTATACAGCTAGTGCAGCAGTTGGAGTCTCTTCTGAAAACAGATGGCACACTCAAATTTGGATAATTTAAAGAGGAGTAAATAGAGAGACTATTTACAAAGGTAAGGGCAGGGTTTCCAAAACCAATAATGGATAGTGCAGTACCGGGGACTTGGTTTTTTAGCCCTGAGAAAGGGAGAAGAGAGAACAGTTACATGAACTTGTAACGAGAGAATCATGTAGAAAGGACCACCTTAAGAGAAAATGTAATCTATAGATGAAAGGCACAGCTAGCCCTAGGCAACCTTACAAGGAGGGAGCTAGAGGAAAACACACACTATCCTTGTTCACTTTCTCTCTGATCCCCTGCCAGGGCTTCCATTGGCTGAAACAACTGGAAATCAGCCAAGAGAGCCTATTAATGCATTCCATACAGATCAGCCTCCTGGAGTACTTACTAAATAAAACAGAAATTAGAAGAACGTAGATATGGAAAGGCAAACCTGAAGTTATCTGCTATAGTGTGAGCTAGTGCCAGAGCAAGAATTATCCAGATATCTATAGGTCAAAGCTATGATCTTGATCATAGTGGCATTCAGCATTCCAAGAATTTTTAAAACCATGTAACTATTTGATGACAAATGTAGTATTCAATATGATTCCTCTCCACTAATCCACAAATATGTTTTGTCTATTATTCTATAAACTTATTGAGAAGGATGCCTCAAAATATTGAGAAATACTTCCAATTTCTCAGTTATCATGTTTTCCTTAATATATTATAGTTGTCCTAATATACATAACATTGAGGGTCCGTGTTTTAATAAATACTCAATTCTAACATTTTAATTACATACCTTTAGTATGTCAATTCATCTTCACCATGTGCAATGTTTAACATACTAAATTAAGAATGTTTGGCCAACACATGGGACCTACTTGCTCAGCCTATGCCAGCAGTAGACATCACTATATGATAATAGTTTTCTTTCTTGCTGAAAAACCTACTTTGAATCTTTCTCAGCACAGTCAACTTCCAAACGATTATTTAGCACAGGGAAGAGGCCCATATTTATCTTCTGAGGGAGAAAAATATAGGAGCACAAAAAAAAAGTCTGTGAGACTCTAAGAACACAAGCCTGAATGCCCCAACACATGGAATGCCATTTTTAAAGAACTCTCATCAGAAGTGAGTCACTTTTAGAACAGGCAAGAGAAAATAAATACATGTTGAAACAAAATACCTCATTGCTCTAGGGAACAAATCTACCCTTAGTTAAATCGAGAATATATAACATGGGGTAGGTAGTTTTAAATTGTAACAAAATGGATATAATTTCACAATGAAAAGCATTTATAAAAAGCTGTTCCATGGAGAGTTTAACATTCTCTTAGGATGAACAAGGATTTATTCTGCAGGAAACCTGTGAGAAGAATTTTGAGCCAAGAAGTGATTCTCCTCCCTTTCAGCAAAGAGAAAAAGATGTAAACAGAGTTGAGAGGAGGGCGGGGGAGGGAAAAAAGAGTATGAGCCTCACTTGGAAAATAATGATGTGAAGGGTCTGTCCCCTCTTCCTTATACCTGACTTTACTAGATCATGCCCCTTGTTTAGAAATCATCCTGATTTATGAAACTTGTAGAATCAAAACAAAACAAAAACTTACCACAAAACTTTCAGAATAAAAAACAAACTTACTATGACCTACAAGAATCCACATAACCTACCCACAGCCTGGTCCTCTTACTTAGTTGCTTGTCATTCTCTCACTTGTGCATTACACTCTACTCCCCCTGCTCTACTTGCAGTTCCTTGCAAATCGCAAGCTTTTTTCCTACCTTAGGGCCGATACACATTACTCTCTGCCTGGAAGGCTTACCCACCCCCATACCCACCCACTTCATGGCTAGCTCCTACCATTTTCTTTAGAAATCAGCTTTAAAAAATACCTTCTCTGAAAAACTTTAAAGTAGGTTCCTTCTGTTGCTCTCTAACTCTGTTCCTTGTCTTTTTTTCTTCCAATTTTATAGTTGCATCTATTTATTTATACTCCTATTTATCTGTTCTTTGCTGGGTTCCTACACTGGGATGTGAGTCCTTCAAGAGCAACCACCATCTCCATCTTGATCACTGTTATGTCCCAGAGCCCACCACAGTGGCAAACACACAATGAACTTTCTATATAATATTTGTGGCATAAGATAAACTCTTGAGAAAGTTCTTATTTTTCTAGTCTATAAATCTTTCCAACTCCACCTCCAGGACCTGCAAGCCAAAAGCATGTGAAATTGTGTGGCGATTTAATTTGCAGGAAAGAATCGCCAAAACTTACTGACCACCTACTTACTGTCTGAACACCATCTTAAGCATGTGTGTGTCTAAGTAATTTGAAACCTCACAAAATCCCAATGGGATACACAATTATCCCCATTTACAGATGAAGAAAATGAAATTGACATATTTAGTTTTGATATGGAGAAAATTGTATCAAAAGAGTAAGTTTTGAAAATGTGAAGATATGCAATTTGAGTATCTTTCTCAATGTAGCTAAGCAACCAAGATGACATAGGTGTGCTGTCTGGGAGTTGTTCTTGAGAGGCAGCCAGAGTAGTATGGAAAGAAAATGGGCAGAGTCAAGGACACTGGAATCAGACCCCCTCTTTTCCATTTATTATTTATGTGACCATAGTAAATCTTTCACCTCTTACTTGGTCTTAGATTCTTTACCTGTCAAACTGGAGCTGGAACAAGCTGCATACTGTGGTGTTTTATGTAACTTAGAGATGTGCCACCAGGCCTAAGAAATAGCTTCATATAACAAATATTTCTGGTATGATGTTGATTGCCAGAACCTGTGCTTTGTGGTAACTGTTCCTAAATTGGCCATAACAGATCACAATATTGTATTCTGAATGTAGATAATTAAAAATTAATGCTAGCAAAATCCCACCTAGAAACTGCTAGCTGGGATTAAAGTGGTAGTTGGAGTTGAATAGCAAGATTTAGGGATATGTTTCCATCAACAGAAAACTCAGTGAAAATAATTGAATTAAAATTCAATTTAAATGCACAAGAGAGATGTATTTGTTTTGTTTCTCAACACACCTCAATAAGAAGTAAAAATGTTACATTATCAAAAACAGTTAATATACTGAAAAAAATAGTGTTAGCATGATTTCATATTTAACAGCAAGTTATGGATGTTTGGGGAAGAATATGAAAATGAAAGATTTCTCATCTATAAAATGAAAAGTTGAAGCAGATAACCTTGTAGACCTCCTCAAGACCTCTACAATTCTGATTCTGTATTTAATTAGTGCTTATTAAACATTCCCCACAGGCTTAATCCCTTCTCAGGTAGAGTGAGTCATACAGTATAAGAAAACATCATCCCTGCCCTCAATAAGAATATTATCTAATTATAAAATTACTACAGATCAAATTGATGAAACAAAATATGTATTTCTCATATAAGATATCATTTCAATTTAGCCACTGCCTTATTCTATAAGTCAAACAAAGTAAAATACAAATTTAATTTTCACTTATTTATAGATACAGGATCTTGCTCTGTTGCCCAGGCTGGATAGAGTGCAGTGGCAAAATCATGACTCGTTGCAGCCTGGAAGTCCTGGGCACAAGCGATCCTCCTGCCTTAGTCCAAGTAGCTGGAACTACAGGCACGCACCACCACCACACCTGGCTAATTATTTTTATTTTTTGTAGAGTGGGCCTTGCTATGTTTCTCAGTCTGGCTTCCAACTCCTGGTCTGAAGCAATCCTCTCTCCTTGGCCTCTCAAAGTGTTGGGATTACAGGTGTGAGTCACTGTACCCAATCAATTTATTTTTTGTGAATAAAAACATAAAAATATTTTAGACAATGGAAAGTTTTAGAATATTTCAGACATTATAATGAGTAATGGGGTAAAATTCGAAATGAATTGACTTTTGTTGCTTAAGTTAATATAAAGAGTGCATTTTAATAGAGATGAATTTTGAATTTAATTGGAAGGTTATGTTTGCAGGAAATGGAATTCTCTTGGAGCACAATGACAAAATAAAGAGAACAAAAGGCCTTGGTTTAGAAAAAGGGGGAAAGGGATCCAAGTGTTAGTAGGATTAAAACTTCAAACATTGCCTAAACTCAAATGATCATTATTATAGTGGTGCTGACCGGTGATAAGTATCAAATAGGAAAAAATGTAAAGATAAATTTATCTCAAATATAAAATGTATGTAACATGAACAGCAATTACAGTAATTACAGGAAACAGATTATCCTCATAAATTCTTTTTGCATTCATAAAATATAAAAAAACTCTAGAATTTTACATTCAGAAATAAGTTTTTGCTAATAGGCTGCCAATATAACCAAGATTTTGAGAAATAGTTGAAGACAAAGATAAATATTGAAATTTAAATTATCAGTTTCTCCATGTAAATATGCATATTTTAAAACCAAATCAAGTTCTTAAAAGATCAATAAAGATAAAATTCAGCTAATTAGGATCTAATTTTTAAAAATGAGGGAGAAAAAACAATCTTATTATAAGTTAGGAATTCTCATATTGTGAATAAAAAAATACTTTCGAGAAAAATTTCCCAGGTATTTTAATTTTTATAAAACATATTTTACCCACATGAAAATGTAAAATATCAACAAAGTAGATGTAATAAAATGATATGTATAATGAAAACAAAAGCATAGAAAACCATTCATGCATTCATTAATTCAACAAATACTTCTTGAGCATCTCTGTGTTGGTCCTGTGTCCAGTGATAATATAAGATACAAAGTGATTACAGCATAGATCTCAAAATCCCATGGAATTTATAATGAGGGTGGGGGGTAAGGGAAATACACATACAACCAACCATATAAAAAAGACAACAGTGTTGTATCCCACATTGATAATATGGACATTAAAGGCAATAGAACATCTAAGTTAGCGATCATTCGGGATGACTGGAGATGGCTACCAAAATAGGTAGCCAAAGTGATAAATATTAAAGGATGGGTGACTTTTCAGAAGTTTAGGTCGAAACAGAAATTTTATTATTTATTAAATGTCTGTATGAGAAACTGACACAAGACACTTGAAAACTATATAATGTCCAGGAGTTAGAAAACCTCGATTACTACAATAAATATGCTATGCCTAATATTATGGGCAGAGGTGGGTCACCATCGCAGTATACACATGGCATAGAATTGTAGAATCATAAAGCTGTTAGAGATTGGTGGCAGCTGCAGGTGGCAAGGAAAGTGCTGAGAATAGCAGATGACATCATGGCCTTCTTCTTTGTCCATAGCAGAATTCCATAATCGACTACCATTCTGTTAATTCTACATGACTTAAAATGCCATCTCAAAACAGTATTCCAGGAAGCCACTGCCAATCTCACTGAGTTAAATGTGAAGTTTGAATCTTCGTCCAGTGTTTTGTTGTTTTATTTTTGCTTACCCTTCTACATCTCACAGTCAACTGTTTGACCAGAACAAGTTATCAAATCAAGCTCTGTGCTAGGCAACAGTGGAAAAGAAGATAGACCCAAATTTAATCAATACTGTGTTTAGGAATGTTAGAAGGGAAGATAGCAGTTTATAATCTCTGAAATAGTGTCAGCTTTGGGAGGAAATAATCTATGCTCTTTTATACCACCGTCAGTTTTTGGAGTAAATCGTGTCTGAACTAACTTGATGGCAGGGGGCCTGGAAAGGGAAGCAGAAACGAGATTGAATACAGCACTTAATTCAAATCACTTACTGCATTGTTGGTATTCACTTCCAGTGCTCCATAATTCCAACATCTGAAAATGTTCCCTGAAAATATCATGCTTCTTTATACTTTTAGATGGGTTATTCCCTTCGTCTGAACCTCTCTTGCCTTCTTCACTCCTTGGTGGACTGCCTGCCCAAATCACAGGTCACCTCCTCCAGGATGCTTTATCCAACAATCACTCCTTACTGCTTCCATGATGTTTTATACCTCTATTTTAGCCCTTATCACCTATGTTTATTGTCTTCTTGTTCCTAAGGTCTCTACTGGTTTTCTTCCTCTTCACACTACCAATAATCAGCAGTGTGCCTGCCACCCAATGGGCTATTCAACAACATGACTGGAATGAATAAGGAAATGCTTAAATTGAACTTCAAAATACATGATATGGATTTTTACAGGTTTATCATATTTCCTAATTAGACATGAGTTTTAAAACATCCCTTTGTAGGGCTTCTAAAGCATTCTATTTACCTTGAGAAATTCAGGTCAAAATGATAGCTTTCCTATGACTATTTCATAAAACAAGTAATCTCTAAAGTTGACATATGAATTTCTGTACTAGGAAAAATATACGTTTAGCTTGGCACTTCAGTGGCCTCTTGGAGACAAGAGTTTCAAATCCACACATCTTTTAAATAATTCCTGTTCTTGTAGTTGTTTATTAGTTTAGAGACTATCTGCATTCTCTAGGTTTTTTTGGCCCTATAGCCCCAGAGTCATGTTTAATAATGGGGTGACCAGAGACGTGGTTGTAGAATATTGCCTCTGTTCTCATGAGGTATCACTGTTTTGGCCTGTATGCACAGAGGATGATAGTATGAGTGAGAACTTCAGGACTACAATAAAAGCTTTATAGGAAACCTGAAGTTCAACTTCAAACAATTTCAACATAATCAGTCTTTGGCTTAGTGAGAACCTACTTAGTTCCTATTGTTGAATTTTAATACTCACAAAACCCTGTGGGAAGATTTTAGCATTGCTTCTAATTTAAAGATGAAAAAATTGATATTCAGGGTGCTCAGTCCCTTACCAAATCAGGAAATAGTTGAACCTGAATTTGAACTCAGTATCACAAGAACTTACCAGCCAGCAATAATCACTATTATCTAGGAATTCTTATTTATAACATCACTAACTTTGCTGTTATTGCCAGTTTCAAGGTTTCTTTGCTCATTGGGCTCCCATGTACCCAATCAATCAACAAATAGTAATAATTATAATAATTCTAAGGAAAATGAAAGAAAAGACTCTTTCCTAATTCCCAACAGGAAAAAGATAAAAGTGCTACTAAATGTGAAAAGGAACTCAAGCAAATTGAACAATATGCAAATACGATTTTTGGTTTTCAAATAGGTCAAAATTTAAAAGATCGATAACTGTTGTTAGTGAAGTTCTGAAGGAAATACCCGTTTACATGTTTTCTGATGTGAATAAAAATTGTACCAACATTTTTAGAGGACAATTTGACAGTACCCATTAAACTTCAAATGGGATACTCTTTGACTTATCCATTCCAGTTTTTAGAAACTTTCCTACAAAAATATTTGCATACATACATACTCAAGGGCTTACTTTCAAGGATGTTTGCTGGAGCAGTATTTACAATAATGAGAAACAGGAAGACAACCCAAACGAGCACCGGAAGACTAACGAAATAGGTTATGAAATATTATGGAGCTGTTAACAAGTGTAATAGCTCTTAATATTCTTAATAGAAGTAATAGTAATGTCGGAAATATCAGTATGGAGTAGCTACCATTGTCATTATGGTCTTCTAATGGCCTGAAATGCTTTTAAACATTGTAAGATTTTGGGCTATTTGCCTGTTTATTAAAATGTTGTTTCCTTTGCTTCATAGTAATATGGATCTCTTTAATTGAACAGATTTTGCCCCATATTCAAGAATAAAGCCCTAGCTTTCAGCAGAGAATTTCTGGATTAAGAAAACAAATACCCTATTTTCAATTTCAAGCTTATAAATTGATGTCTAATACTTATAAAACCTTTTACATGTACATTATTGGACTCCAAATACTGCCTTTGGAACTATTAGCTGAAGATCCCCATCTACAAATCCCTTGGCACTTCAAATTCATTATGTCCAAAATAGATTCACCATCTTCCTTCTCAAATGGTTTTCCCCTTCTTTCTCTTACAATCAATGGCATGTACATGCTCCTAATGATCCAGACTTGAATCTAGAATTATAATTGACTCCCCATTTATCTGTCACTAAATTACATGCAAAATCTTGTCCATTCTATGACCCAATATCCCCCTCATTTAACCTACCCCCCCCATTCCTATCACTACTTTATTTCAGAATTTCAATGCTTTTTGCCTGGATGATTGTAATATCTTTCCCCCATTGTCCTCAACTCTGAACACCTTCCCCATTGATTGTTATCTCACTGCTCAATTTCTCTTTGAAGAACAAAGGTAAAATGCCTCTCTCCTGCTCATTAACACGCCCCTGACTCCTGCCAACCAACTATCTTGCAAAAATAGTTAAAACTCCTAACCTGCCATCTAAGACCCTCCTGCCCCCCAAGTTCAGGCTCTAAACTAACAGGCTAGTCTATATCCTTTTCTATAACTATTTTCTAGCCAAAGAGAAGAATCTAATATTCCCCAAACTTAAGCATGATTCTGCACCTCTGGAAATCTGTTTATAATTCTATCAGCCTGCCTGTCATTCATAGTCAGGCTTAGGCACCACCCTAATTTCCACAGTCAGAGGCAAAGTCTTAATCTAATCTCCCAGAAGAAATCTCTGAACTTTTTTCAACAAATATTACCTGGTATCTTCCTGCAATTAAATATCTTATTAACTACACCAGAATACAGAATGCTTGAAGGCAAGCCCACGGAGGTTTCATTTTTGTTTCACCTATACTATCTACATCAGTGCCTTGAACATTATAATCAGTGTTTACATACAAATGTTAACTACTACTGACTCCTGCCTTGGCCTCAGATGTAATATGGGCTTACATGTTCTCATTTAAAGTACTTATAGAAATATGCTGTCACCCTATTCATGTGGTCTGATACGCACTTCTGGCTTTTATTTCTCTTTCATGACAATGTAACAGCAGCAGATTTTAACTAATCACACTAATGACTAGAGACCCTTTGTGGATTTTATGAATTAGTGATAAAGTGGAACAAATCTGCAAAGTAAAGGAAAATGTCTCATCAAATTTATTCATTTATTTTGACAAGAGCAATTTTGGTTTAATTACTTATGGTGGCATTTCAGTAAATGTGCTGCAGCGTTTTCTCTAATTAAGCCCCCTTTTCCCACTAAGACACTCTGCTTATAGAAAAAGGGAAAAAAAAACCACATATTTCACTGAGACACTCATTGGTTTCTGAATTCCTCTGGGAAAATATATAAAAATTTTTCAGAAGAGTTTGTTTCCTTTTGAATATATATTCCATAAACTCATCTGGAGAGAAAATTAGGTATTTATTTGGATATGAATTGAATTTGGAACTAAATCTGTTTTTCTATTTGTAAAGGACATTGAAATATGTTCTAAGGAAAGCTTAAACTAAGCTGTTTTTACTACTTTACACCAGAGAATCAGAAGCTGCAGTAAAAATAACAAAAAAAAACCTCTTTTTACTAATTCATAGACTTTCTGGATTAAAACTAATTTTTACCTAATATATTAATAGATGCAATATTTTGTATTTTACACCTCCACATATCATGTTATGAAATAACTCAATACCACCACAATGAAAATGAAGTCCTTTGGTTCTGTGAGGAAAATTTAAATTTTTGGCTTGCTCTCAATGAATATATTGGAGGATGTATAGCATATTGTTTTGGGGCAAGGACCCTGGAGGCAGACAAATTGGCTTCATACCCCATTTCCACCCATTTCTCACCTATGTGACTCTGGATGGTGATATGGTTTGGCCATGTCCCCACCCAAATCTCATCTTGAGTTCCCATGTGTCATGGGAGGGACCCAGTGGGAGATAATTGAATCATGGGTGTGGGTCTTTCCAATGCTTTTCTCATGATAGTGAATAAGTCTCGCAAGATCTGATGGCTTTATAAGACGGAGTTTCCCTGCACAAGCTCTCTTTGCCTGCCACATCCATGAAAGACATGACTTGTTCTTCCTTGCCTTCTGTCATGATTGTGAGGCCTCCCCAGCCATGTGGAACTGTAAGTCCATTAAACCTCTTTTTCTTCCCAGGCTTGGG
This sequence comes from Colobus angolensis palliatus, assembly GCF_000951035.1. Lineage (NCBI taxonomy): Eukaryota > Metazoa > Chordata > Mammalia > Primates > Cercopithecidae > Colobus > Colobus angolensis. The sequence continues at coordinate 3,477,914 of NW_012114622.1, forward strand.
TATGTCTTTATAAGCAGTGTGAAAATGGGCTTATACAGATGGGTTCTTTATAATTACTGAACTTCAGTTTATAATCTTTTAAAAATGTAAATACTAATAATATAGTCCACATTATATTGTTGTGAGAATGAAATGATATAATGCATTGCAAAGGGTTTTACACTGTTCCTGGCACACAAGCACTAATAAATGTTAACTATTTTTAGTAACTTGATAACCACACTGTGGCCATGACGAACAGCTTGATACAAGCATAGGATTCCGAATCTGATTTCTACTAACATAGATTCACTCACTGACTTGGGGCAAACTAATGAAGTCTCCCAGGACACTAATTTTCACTCCACAAAATGGGATTTGGTGACTAATCAAGAAGAAAAGTCTACGCTTGGTGAATTTAAGTCCAACATAATGTCTTTACAGCACATAATCACAATTTGTATTATCTTCATTTTGTACATAGAGTAAAACACATAATCCTCACTAACTCATGGTGAATAATGCATATTTTAACTCATTAACATCTTTCTCTGACCTTGGAAAAAGATGCTTAAATGACTGAGTTTTATGTTCCAATAAGTGGCACTTCATTTTTGCAAATGAAGTCTACTGCAAAAACTTTAAGTAGCACTTTAGCAAACTCAATTCAGATTCATGGCTAAAGTTCCACATTCTAATCTTATCATCCCATCCTGCTCTTGAAGCAAACAGAAGACAGCCATGTTATGCATTGACAGCAGGCACCAATTATATATACATGATAAACTGTTTGGCATCAGCCTGCGTTGTGAAAATAACTTCCTATCTGTATCAAGTATTATATATTGATACTTAATTCCAAAACTCTTATTTCTCTTTAAGGCTAAAAACTCCTATGTTATTGACAATTGCTAATGACTTCTGGGTAACAGAGCCAGTTCTGCTGAGAGCACAAGAGGATAGTTCATTTGTCCTAAACTTAATTCTCAGTGCTTCCCAAGCAGCAGCAAGGTTGAGGCTGGAAAAGTGACTCACAACACGGGAAAAACACACTCGAGAAAATTATGAATCAGTAGCTAACAAACTAAAAAGAATGGAATTGTATGTATGTTAAAAAAAAAAACTGAAGAAACTCAAATAACCAACACTATTATAATAATTGATTTATCACCTGTTTTGACTGAATTAATGCTTTTGAGTCTTCTCTCCTTCCTTCCCCATAAATGGTTTTTGATAGACATTTCTAATCATTTCATATTATAGTCCTCATTTATCATCTGATTTTATGCCTACTTATAGCCCAAAGACATATAGAAATGATCTGGAGATTCTACAATCACTATATTTGCTCTGTACAGAGCACAGCGCAGGGCACGCAGGGAAAGAAATATAGAAGACCCAGTCCCTGTTCTCAAAGAGGATTATCCATCACACTATGATCTCTTCTGTCCCAGGCATTAGACAATGTGATTTGTATAAAGCTACAGGAAAGCAAATACACAAACATTAAAAATGTAAAAATAAGCTTACAAGTAGCTCTGACACAAATTTCTCTATTATTTTTCTGCCTAGTAATCTACATTCTCATCTTTCCTAATATAATGAGAAAACAATATTCTGCACACATATTTGAATTGGCTTTTTTATTGTCTTCAAATGCAGCATCTTAATTATACAGTAACAGGTGCTGAATTTACGGTAGGACAACTATAGTAGATTTTGCATTCTTATATTACATAGCTATGATACATACCTTGTTATAGCAGTCAGAGCCAGCCATCTAAATTTTTAAAAAGGTGGACACAAAAGAAGCCTAACAAATTATATACAACTCACAAGTGGGGGATAGCACACCCCAGCTCTTTATCCTGACCTACTACTACCAAGTCAGAAAAGCTCTTATTTGAATGTATATAAAGAACAAAACAAAGCAAAACAATACACACCAACAACACATATGCACAAGAGTACACACAAGTGGCCAGCAAATTTGACATCATTCTTTAAAAATTAGAGTTTATAGTTGAGTGAACCACTGGATAATTTGAATCTGCTAACATTTTTACACTGGCATCTGTATTATGCTGACTGTCTTCTGTCCTGATGAACTAACACATAAAAGAAGCATCTTAACTGTTATGATTGTTAATGCTTTATTATACAATTCTTATATAATCAACTCATGATTTAGACTCAGTGAATTTAAAATTTGTAATATGACCAAGAATTAAACTAAAGCTTAACCTTGTAACAAAAATGAAGAAAGTATTTGTAATCAAAACTGCAGAAAACCTACTGAAAGACTTTTAATGATTCAATTGCGTGCAAATAGGAGTTTCTAACTATAAATAAGTCTTACTAATTGACTCTAATGGGACCACTATTAGGAAGAATTTGTTAGCAAGGAATCTGAGGAGTAAACAATCTAACCACTGAGAAAGGACTTAAAGGAATTTCATGGAATTTATTTTTAGCACCATTCAGATATTTCACTGAAATCTTGGCCCAATTACTCTGAGCACACAGCCTAAAATGCAGTTTTAGTACTAAAAAAATAAAATGGCATTTTAAGCAAATAATTTTTATAGTAGCCTTATCCCATATTTAAGTGTTTGACAATGGATACTAAGCAAGTCAGAAGGTGCAAAGATCATCTGTTGACAATGTGGTGTCAGCATAACCTAATGCTTTATCAGGGATGTCAAATAAGCAGCTCAGCTCCTGTGAGGATATTTTCCTTCCCATGCCCAGGAGAGAGATTGTTTATCTAATGTGTCACTCTTTCTCATCAAGTTCAGACCACAGCCTTGAATCTTCCTATAGACATCCCTTTCGATATTAAAGAACAAGTGTATATAGTTAACACAAAAGGCTTGTTATCCCAGCCTTAAACAATTAAAACCCCTTCTGAATCACTGACACATTTTCACATAGAAAGTTAAGTCTTTGTCTTCGGCTGAGGATATAAATATTGAGATAGGCAAGGAGTTAAACGAGGTCTAACTAAGCATTCCACATATGTATTTCCCATTCAATATTATTGCTTATGGAACAGATATCTAAACTCTCCTACCAAGGACTTCTGGAAAGGCCATGGGATATTTTGGACACACAGAGCAAGTGTCAAAGCATATAGGTACTTGCTATTTTATTCTGAAAATATGTTTGTATATCTCTTATAGCCAGGAAAAAATATAATGAAAAATAAACAGATTATTAGTAATATACAAGTAGATCATCTGGCTTGTGTAACTACTTACTCAGCTCCAACTTTCAGCGCCCTAAGGTGAAGCCTCTCTAAACACCTTAACTCCAGGCTCCAGGTGGCACAGACCATCTTTAACACTTTTCACCTAGGAATGCACTTAAGTACATCTGGAGCCTTACCGCTCAAAGAATGCTAAAACACGAGTAGCATCAATATCACCTGGGAACAAGTTAGAAATGCAAAATCACTGCCCTCATGGAGACCAGCTGAAGCAAATTCTGCATATTAACAAGATACTCAGCAAATGTGCAGGCATACTAAAGTTTTAGAAGCATTAACTATACTCTTAGAAGCCCAGATCCAAGAGTTATTTCATAGAACTTCAACAAAAAATTTCAAAAATACTTATTTCTAATCCTGTAAATATCATTGACCAAATTCTGTGAAACAAAAATCCAATAAGATACTCTGCCAAAAAATAAAAGGAGGAGGGGTTATACTTAAAAATGTGAGAAAGTCCACACATCATCCTCATGGAAATTCACTACACACATTAGCAGATTGTAGGCTCTGAGAAGTACCACAAAGAAATTAGTTTTATTGTTTGACTCAAAAATTCAAAAACAGTTCCTTTTTTCAACTACTATTAACTACCTACAGAGATCCTTTGAGAAAACTGCTAATTCCTTGTAGCCTATATATATATAATATAATACATATATATTATATATATGCAACACAGGATATATATATATACACACACAGAGAGAGCACACAGAGACCTGTACTACCTCATCCATGGGATCCATATTATAAAAAGACAGAATTACAGTGAAGTCCTTTTGCTATATCTGGTTAAAACTAAAAAGGCAAAAGAAAAATGAAAATCTTGGCTAGGGCTCCAGAATTACCTGTATCAAACTGAATTTTTGCTACATTAGATGGTATTCACAAGGCTCCTGTATATTTGCCTGGAGTCAAAGTACAAACAGGGACCTAGAGTTTGAAACTGACTCATTTTAATATAGAAGCACCTCCTAAAAAAAGATTTTAATGCCTTCAGCTCATGCTTTAGAGTTAGAAGTTCTTGGAGTGATTGTATTGCTCAAGATGATTCACAAATACAGAGAACAGAATTCTGCCCTTGTGACTTTTTTATCATTCACAATAAGAACATAATTGCTATATTAGTCTGTTTCACATTGCTATAAAGAGACTACCTGAGACTGCGTAATTTATAAACAAAAGAAGTTTCATTGACTCACAGTTCTACAGGGCTGGGGAAGGCCTCAGGGAACTTGCAATCATGGTGGAAAGCAAAGGGGAAGCAGGCACTTTCTTCACAAGGCAACAAGTGAGAGCGCACGTACACGAGAGAAACTGCCATTTTTAAAACCATCAGATCTCGTGAGAACTCCCTCACTATCACGAGAACAGCATGGGGGAAACTGTCCCCATGATCCAATCACCTCTTACCAGGCCCCTCCCTCACCATGTGGGGATTATAATTCGAGATTAGATTTGGATGGGGACACAGAGACAACTCATAATCAATTACTCCCTGGAAACTGCAGTAAATAAATGAGTCAAATACAGGGTACGATCCAACACTCACCTGGACTAACCATCCCATAACACCCACATTCATATATTTAAAGAAAGCAGATAGAGCTTAAACAGGGTAAAGCTACAGCTGAATGAGAAACTGGGTTGACAACAGTATGAAAAAAACATTCCAGGTCCTTATACTCCCAACAAATCATCCCACCCCAATGCATGTCAAAACTTGGTTAGATGGATTCACACATATTCTTATCATATTCCCAGTTTCCATGTCTTCCAAAAGACATATTGAGTAGGTTCTAAAATTTCACAAAGCTTCAATATTTTGTTGACTTTTACTTTTATCTTCTAGACTTTTAGCCTAAAGCAAAACTTCAGCCCATTGTTAAGAGTAACCAAGGCCCCCAGGTGAATTCTGTATCTGTAACCCATGCATCACTCATCTGCCCGCTCAGATGAGCAACACCTGATCATAGGATCGTGCATAAACTCTTTTTCTCTCCTCACAAACCTCTATTTGTTGAAGTCCAAATGCAGAGACAGAAACAAAACAATGACATGGGTTCCTTTCTGGGAAGGCAGATGTTTCCTCTCTGAATCTTCATCACCAAGATCTTACAAACAGTGAGTGAATGGTAGAGGATCTCTTTAATGAGAATTCCCATCCAAGAATGGAGGACCAGGCCATGTCAGCATACAATTGCTATATCCCAAATCAAAAATAGAGGCCCTGGGAATGTTTTATTATGAGCCAGGAAGAAACAAAAGCACAACCACATTGCCGAAGTTTCCCCCAAATATAAACACATCCTCTTACATCACTAAGACCTATTAATAACTATTAAGAGCTATAAATAACTATTAAGAACCCTTAATACTTTATGCTCTAATCAGATTTACCCATCTTGGTACCAAAGAGTCAGTGCTGAAATTTAAAAGATACTAATTTTTTAAAATTTAAATCCCAAAGAGGAGAAAATGATATATTTATTAGTAATAGAACTAAATTTAGTAGGTTTAAGCTATATTTATACATACATACATATACATATATATGTATGCATATGCACATACACACATATACATATATATGTATGTATATACACATACACATTAGATATATTAGGCCTCAAAATTGTATCCTATGTCAAACAATATATTCCAAGCTTTGATTCAGAAAATGTGGCCACTCTAACATTAGCAAAAGTGTGGGTATGTGAAATACGTAGAATTTGGTAAAGGTTGTATGTTTTTTAAAGTAAGTAAGAAGAAAATGTCATTTTGAGATTCTCAACTAGTTCAAGCTGTAAGTCACTAAAAGACAGCAGCTCCAAATAGCTGCTCGGTAGCCTGTGCAAAATGAGTCAATTTTCTAAATTAGGTCTGCCGAGGCCAATGGAGGTCATACTGTGATTAAGATGGGCTGTGATGCCGAGTCACACAGGTGGAGCCAGCAGTGTGGGCAAATGTCAGGGGCAGGATTTCCAGCATCACACAATCCAAAAGAAAAAAAAAACAGACAATAGCTTATTTTCTCAGAAAATCTTGATTCCACAGGCTATGAATAATCCCCAGCAACAGCATACCCCAAAACTAGCCCTAAATCTCTGCAAACCACCCACAAGAGATTAATTGGATCCATCTCACTACCAGAAGTTATTTTGGGAAAAAAATTACTTGCCTCTTAAAACATAAATAAAATTATTGTATTTGCATTATATATACTTTTGAGAAGTGTAAAAAAGCAATAACCCAGAGTGCCCTCTCTAGGAAAGGCAATTAATCTTTGATGACACAAAGGCATAGCTAGAAGCTAGATTGAAAGAGACAAAACCAGAAAATCCAAGCACTAGGCAATGCACACGATATGGCATCGAAGGTAATCCAGTGGGAAGATCAACCAGGAAACAGTAGCATAAATCACAGGTCCTATATCTCTACAAGTCTAGATCCTTTTCCTTTTTTAGTGGCCAGCTAAAACGCCATGAAGATGCTCTAAGGAGCTTTCTCTGATCCCTATAACATAGTTCATCTCTGAACTCCAACAGCTCCTTATTTGGATGGCTCTTGTTCCACTCATCACCTTCACCCTGTACTACAGTTATTTATAGACATCTCATCTTTCCTACTAGACAGTGAGATCTCTGAACTAGGAAACTAACAATTAGGAAGCACCTGCTCTGTCCACACATTGTATTTCATATTTGCACAGATAATACCTCAATTGAATCCTTATAACACCCCTGTGAGGTGTGTGTCTCATTTTTCCACTTTTGAAGGCAACGAAACAAAATCAAAGGGGCTAAGTGTTTGCCACAGTCTCACTATTGCTACAGGCTAAAAAGGAGATAAGAATTAAAGTTGAATCCGAAGTTGATAGCTTTCCTTCTACGAAAGGTTGTGTCTCATTCATTTTGGTATCCCCAGCACGGTTCTTCGAACATAGACTGTGCTCAATAAAAATGTACTTATTGGGTTAGGTAATTCACAAATGTTTTGTGAATACAAATGACAAGATCATTTGTCTACATTTCAGGTCACCTGAAAGGCACCCCAGAAAATAAAGCAGCATCAAAGTGACCAACTATATCCTCTATAGACTGTACAAATTCAAACTGCCAAAAGAGTAAAAAAGTAAAAGGAAATAGAGGTAGTGAGTCAGTTTCTAACTTATCCTTGGGTGAGCTCCATAAAAACCACATATATTTGTACATAAAAACATGCTGTTCTAATTGACTATAGCATCCTTATACACTACACAGATGAAACATAGGAAATCAAATGGTACCAGAAGTTTTCTCAACAGCCCATTAAACAGTCTCTCAAAATAAGCAAGGCACAAGTCTAATCATGCTTTCTGTTCATAAAAATCAATTGTTTACCATTTTTAGTGTTAGTATGAGTGTTTCTTAATTGGGGCCTGAATGAGAATTATTCACAAGAATTATATTTTCCCCTCTGAGGAGGAAGAATTCTGGGCTGCACAATTTCAACTGGAGCCACAGTTATAAATTTTATAGGTTTCTTGGGGAAGCCCTAAGGTACTTTTCCCTTTTTAAAAATGTCACTGACCTAATTTTGAAGTATCCAGCTCCTCTGCTAAGTGTGTCAAAATTGAAGTCCAAGAGGGTAGATTGTCACATTTCAAAGTGGCCTCAAATTCAGTTTTCAAATACTTTTTGGAATTGTATAATGTGGACTCTTAATAAAAACTGATAAATTAGCCAGTGGGCATAGTTTAAAGAAATGCTGCATAAAGACAGTGGAAAAGTCATTTGATTAGGGATCTAAGACCTGGGCTTTAGTCCTAGGTGGTATAATCTTTATCCATGGTTTTAGTTTTTTATTAATACCCCAAAGGCATGATCTGAAATATTTATTAGGTCTAAAGTTCTATCATTCCATCCAACATGTAATGATCATGATTTTCACCAGATCTTGCATCAGGCATAATAATGTACCTCAAAGATGTTCATGTCCTGATTCCCAGGACCTGTGATAGGGACTTTGCAGATGTGATTAAGTTAAGGATCTTGAGAAGAGGGATTATCCTGGATTATCCAGATGGGCCTAATGCAATCACAAGGGTCCTTATAACAGGAGGGTCAGAGTCAGAAAAGGAGATGTGAAGCAGGGGTTGGAGAGATATGGCTGCTGGCTTTGAAGATGGAAGAAGGCCAGGAGCCCAGGAAGGCAGTCTGCCCCTAGAAGATAGAAAAAGCAAAAGACAGATTCTCCCCTAGAGCCTCCAGAAAGAATGTAGCCCTGGCTGACACCTTGATTTTAGGGTTTATGACCTCCAGAACTGTAAGGTACTAAAATCGTGTTGTTTCAAGCCACTAAATTTGTGGTACTTTTTAGAAGTAGCAATAGGAAACTAATGCCTGAATATGTTTCAATGTGACTCATATACAGATTAATCACAAACAGAAAAATCTGGAAAGATTCTGTTATCGTTCTTCTATTTGTCAATTTGATATATTGAAAGGTAAACATTTTTTGTTGCTAATGATTATGGGGAATGGTGAGAAATACTTCAATTATTCAATCTGACATAATCATGAGACATTCATGTAAAAGTAAAGTGGAGTAATGAGAATAATAATCATGATCATGACCAAACATTGAGCACTTACTATGTGCCAGGTACCATTGTAGACACTTAACATGTGTTATCGTATTTGTGGCTTAGTCTAATTTCATTGATTTTCTGTCCCTGCCTTCTCACCTGCTCCACAAAATCAGCCTTCAACACCAGCAGATAGAAACCATGAAGTAGGAAGGCAAGGTAAGATTAGTCAGGACTAGGTAATGTTCTTCAAAAAAAAAAGACTGAGGTTATTTTTTTTTCTGCAGTACTTCAGGGAGAATACTCAAGTTACAACCATGAAATATGAGACAGTCCTCTTATTGGACTCACTTTAGACCAATCAGACACTAGTCTACAATGCATCTGATAATTACTCTTCCATCTGAGACTCAAACATACAAATACTTTGTATGAAAGCCATCCCTCACAAGCCAAAAGCAGAAATGTAGACATAAATGACTAATATATCTGCTTACCTCGGGATTCCTGTGAGAAGAATTATATTATTACTTAACTGAGGTCCATTCTATCATAGTTTTGAGAAAGAGAGAACACAGGAATGAGCTAAGTACTGTCTCACTTAATTCAATTACCCAGAAGAGCAAAATGCCATAAGTGGAATTCCATTATTGTTAAGATGATCAATTACTAACCTTCTGCAAGGCTATTCTTTGCAAGAGGTAGATGCCGGAAAACACCCAAAACCCACTATGAGCAACAAAATTGTCAGTTCATGAAAATACCACATTAGTGATAGCATGAAGAAATCATGAAGACCAGCAAAGATAGATACAACCCAATTGAAAACACTAATATCTGAATTTAGAATCATCCTCAAAGAAAATATATCATCATTTGTCAGAATGTCCCTGCTTTTGCTCTATTCCAATTCATTGCTCCCCCGCATCTTTATAAATATGGGCTATAAAATACTTTTTTCCAGTAGGAAACACTATTCCAAAGACAAATGACAAAACACAATTAACACTATTTAAGGAATACTAAAACAACAGTTCTAAATACATATTTCCAACAATATTTTGAAAAATAGCCATAAGATCAAAATTTGTGTGTTTTCCCCTAAAGAGAAGGACCCCTAAAGCAATGAAATTGGTCTAGCTGACTAAATTAGTTTTCTTTCCCCCATACCCCCATGAGTTTTCCAGAAGGGTCTGGTATAAAAGGCATGCCAAGTAACAATGAAATTTAGGTTCCCATGACACTGGGTATGTACTCTCATTAGTGTGTTTCACAATGTACTATCATGATTTGTTCCCATGTCTGTCTCCCTTGCAAGACTCAAGGGTAGAAATGAGTGTCTTCTTGATTTGTGTTTATCTTCACAATACGGAACATTTGCTGACTCATAAAGGAGTGGTATGGGTACTCACTGAGTTTTCTAAATGATAAATTAATAAATTGATTCCAAAGACCTAAATGATACCCAAATCAAGAAAATGTATCATCATCACTGGCATGGTAGAGTGTTCTATATATACAGTACAGGCTCATTAAATATTGGTTAAAGACCTAATTAAGAAATGATTATACCATATATTAATGGTGTTTTGAATTTTAAAATAAGTGACACATATCAAATTATAATCATTTTACAAAACCCATAACTGTCCATTAGCTCATCTGATGTATTTTCTCCCTAATGGAAGAGTCACTGCTAATATGGTATAAATCAAATAATAAATGGCAATTTTGTGTTACTAATGCTCAAAATCAACCCACCACAGCCTATCAATACCTCTGCTCAATACCTCTCCCACTGCTCATGTACTCACCCACTTGGCCAACTTGTTCACCAGGGGCCCAGCCTGTATTTAGAAGCACAAGTAGAACCACCTAATTGGTATGTCATCATGACTAAGCCACGGTATGCTGTGATTAGTTTAGCATGAGATGGAATGAGATAGAATCCCAGGAGTCTCATACAGTCAGTGCAGTCAAAGCATCTATGAGTAGGAGGAAGGAAATGCTATTGGGGTAGAAGAGGAAGGTGCTTTCAGAAGCTTAATTAGTTGTTTAGAGAGGTGTGTAGTGTGTGTGTGTGTGTGCAGAATATATATATTTGTGTGTACATATATATGTTTGTGTGTGTATATGCACCATCTTTACACTGATGCAGTGGTCAAGTAGTTTAGCAAAACATTTTAAGGAGATGCATTTGGAATTCTTTTAGGAAAGCAAACTAAATGATGCTACAAAGATCTTAAGGCAGCTTCTAAAACAGAAATCCCACTGGGACCAGTTCTAGGAACCTTGCCAGGGTATAGGATACAGAACTTGCTTCAGCAATATCATTGAGATTTCTGTGTTAGGAAAGTAAAATTTTATAAGCAAGATAGTCAAAGCAGAGCTGAAAAAAGAATTTCTTTTCTAGTGGCCAGTCCTTCCCTGGAGGATCTTTATGATTAGAGGAAGAGAAAAATGCAAATGCAGATGGAAAATGAAGGAGGAAGACAACTGGAGACAGAAAAGAAAGGATAGAAAGGAAAATCGTCTCCGAGAAATAAAAAATGTGAGTGTACTTAAAGAGTCATATTAGATTTAGGAGGTTAAGTCTGAAGATTTAAAAGAACAACTCCCTAAACTCGCATTGCTTTTAACTTCAGTAGCAATGCTATGGTTGGAAGGGATAAAACTGGTCTTCTTAAATCTGCCTCAGTGAAGAGGCTGCTGCTCTCCTGGTGAATGCAACTCCCAGCTCAAATGATTGTCACCTTAGGAACATTAACAAAAGTCTCAAAAAGCTTAAATTTTGAATTAGGAATATAAAAAACCTTTCATTTCATTTACCAACTTTTATAACAGAAATCTCTCTACTTGTCATGTACCGTTTCTTTGAACCAAGGAAGTGCTATGTTGAAGGGCTGCTGATTTACTTAGATGTCAGCGTACATTTCTACAGGAATCCTCATCATTGCTGCCATCAAAGTGGCAAAATGGGCCAGAGATAAAAAAGTTTTCTCTGGAAGAAAAGATCATACATTCTTGATTAGAAACTATTTACTTTGGGACAAAAAATCAAGAACTCATTTTTTTAATCATAAATAATTCCACATAAACATACATGCCTTATATAAACTCTTAATAATATATTGGTTCTTTAGTAGTGTATAGTGAAACTATATATCAATGTAGTATGGTAAATGACAACATATAAATAAAACTAGGCTTAAAGACATAAAACTATTAGCAGGTGGTACTATAGAGAAAGATTCGGTGGAAAAAAAAATATGAAAACAGAATGGACTAAGTGTCAGCAAAAGGTAAATGGATAAACAAAATGTGGTATATCTATGCAACAAAAAGAAACCAACTCTTGATACATGTAACTACATGGATGGGTCGAAAACATTGTGCCAAGTAGCCAGGAACAAAAAAGTCTATAGCACATATATCTACTTATACATAATTGTAGAAATTGCAAACTATTTTAAAGTGACAAAATGAAGATTTCATTGCTTGCTAGAGCCAGAGATCTGAGAGCCAGGGAGGAATAGACTGAGAAGAAAACTTTGGATATGACAGAATTCTGTATGTTGATTGTAGTGGTAAGTTCATGGGTGTATACATTTGTCAAAATTCATTGAATTGTACACTTTAAATGATATTGTTTATTGTACATAATTTATACTGCAATAAAGATGATTTTAAAAGAAGAAATAATTTTTAAAAAATGGTTTGGATCTGATGTTGACATATTTTCCAAGAAAAATTAGTAGGCTATTTAAGAAACATAAATATAATAGAATTAATAGGTTGAATTTACATGTTGTGGCCAGTATTTCTAGAGCTTCAACTGTCGTTGCTACTACTTCACACCCATTGGGGAAGTGGGAGGATCAAGTATCACTGATCCGTACTGTCAGAAGGGAGGAGACCAAGGCATAGAAGACCTCATAATCAGGACAATCAGTGCAGATGAGTGCACTGTAAGCAATAAGCAATCCAAGAAAACAATTTCTTGCTCCCGTTCTACTTGTAGAATGTGATCATTCACGTTTTACTTGTAGAATGTGATCATTCACATTTTACAGTGATATAAAGATATATAACTAAAGGTTTCATCAACATGGTAAAGGACACGGAAGAGAAGTCTAAGTCTGGCCAATTGTTTTGTTTTTGACAAATACTTCATATTGCAAAGTCTTCTAGATGGCTCAATTATCATCCCCATCACTTCTCTTTCCTGGATTTTTTTTTTTCTCTGACTAATATTGGCTACCACATCATTGGGCAAAGAGCATACAAGAAGTGGCCTATAAGTATGCTATTTGTTTCTTTATGAAAAGCTAAACAGCCCGGCGAGGTGGCTCACACCTATAATCCCAGCATTTTGGGAGACCGAGGCGGGCGGATTACCTGAAGTCGGGAGTTTGAGAGCTGCCTGACCAACACGGAGAAACCCCATCTCTATTAAAAATACAAAATTAGCCAGGCGTTGTGGCACATGCCTGTAATCCCATCTACTAGGGAGGCTGAGGCAAGAGAATCGCTTGAACCTGGGAGGCAGAGGTTGCGGTGAGCCAAGATCATGCCATTGCGCTCCAGCCTGGGCAACAAGAGCGAAACTCCGTCTCAAAAAAAAAAAAAAAAAACGTTCAAGAAGAAAACAGAAGAGAAATCTATGAAGTAACTTTTTACTACTACTCTCTTCTCTTATTAAATAAAAATTTACACTTTTCATTATCTTCCCCTAGGAATCCCTGAAAATGGAACATTAAATGAAGCCACTCGCACCAAGCAATGAGTATGCATATTATCTAGTAAACAAGTGTTTAGAAAACATACTTATTCTAACTATTATTCAAACTTTATGGTGGGGTGCGGTGGCTCACGCCTGTAATCCCAGCACTTTGGGAGACTGAGGCGGGTGGATCACGAGGTCAGGAGATTGGGACCATCCTGGCTAACATGGTGAAATCCCATCTCTACTGAAAACACAAAAAAATTAGCCGGGCGTGGGGGTGGGCACCTGTAGTCCCAGCTACTGGGGAGGCTGAGGCAGGAGAACAGCGTGAACCCGGGAGGCGGAGCTTGCAGTGAGCCGGGATCTGCCACTGAGCTCTAGCCTGGGTGACAGAGCAAGACTCCGTCTCAAATAAATAAAAATAAAAATAAAAACAAAAAAATAAACAAACTTTATATACATCCAGAGAACACTAAGAGAATTCTGCTATATCGTATGTATAGAGAGGTGGCTCTGTGAGAAATTTAACTGATGAAAGTATACACAGAAAAGGATTTCCTTTGGTTATTAAATAACCCTGACACTACCCAAAGCACTGACTTTGCCACTGAATAGCTATTTGGAAATAAATAGGCAATTCTCAGATATGAAATTTAAACATAACAAAAGAAGCATTCAAAAACTTTTATGGATAGGAACAAAGAATTTAGACTTTTGAGCCATGGAGAACAAGAAACAATCACGTATGTGTTGATACAACCACAGCAAAGGAGATAATTAAGCAACCATTACTACGTGACTATGGGTAATGATAAGAAGCTTTCTAAATAAATGGATCTATCTGTTCCACCAATGATTTTCCAGAGCTCCTGAAAAATAACTTAAATAATTTGCTAATATATAATACTATCAAATGCATTTGGAAAAATAACTTTACACCATGGGGAGGAGAAAGAACATAGTAATTCTCAAGTCATTTCCTCACAGGTACACTAGAAAAAAGACCAGTCTTTTTGTCCTATAAGTACAACACATATATAATGAACACGGCAAGAGAAGTACCAAGTATAACATAGCTATTATTAACATCAGCATTTAGCCAATATGAATGCTCTGGAATCACCTAAAAAATTGTTATAAGATTGACACTACAGTTAATAGATATCAAATGGCTTGTGGGGTGTGATATAGCATTATTAGATGTTTCATAGGCAGTATACTAGAACCAGTCTACTGGTCGATGAAATTCCTGTGCTCCACCAATGAAAAAATAGATCCAAAGTTGGATACACACTTCCTAATAAAATTTGATGCAAGACGAGCTTTAAATTCACCAGAGAAAGCAATCTTACTGACCAAAATTCAAGGCCCAAAGAGGTAGTAGAGACGTATTAATGCAAAGATTTATATTTTTCAAGTACTTGCTTTAAACAACTACTCAAAAGTACAAGGAATCACAAGCAAATATAACAAAATGATAGAATCATGCTTAATGTGAAATTATCATCTACATACAGCCAGTGGAGCGTAAAGTTTAGCAAATAACAATGATGTTCAGGCCCCAGGTTAGGGAAGAACACCAAAAGAAACAGTGAATCCTTTGTCTCTTGAAACTTATAATTTGTTCAGGAAGGAAAGAAATTTAAAAAGAAAAACCTAATAGAGAGAAATAATTTTGAAATATATTTTATAAAATAATACCTTCACAAACACATATAATCTAGAGTCCATAAATGTCCCAAGATTGATCAGGCAGAAGAAAGTTTCAAAAGCAGGATAAATTAAAATATTTCACCTTCCCTATACAAGAATAGCTATCTTTAAAATATTTGCTCTGGGTTAGTTTCTTCATGAGAAGAAAAATGGTCACAAAAAGTTGTTGTAAGCTGAAGAAAAATGTCAACGAATATTTCACAGCTTCTCTCATCAAAAAAGTGAAACCTAGTTCTCCACTCCTTGAATCTGGAATTGGCTGTGTAATTTGTTTGACTAATGGAACATTAACAAACAGTATGTAGACAGGGGCTTGAAAAGTACTTGTAACATGTTTACCCTCTCTTGATGCCTTTGGAACCCAGCTGCCCTGTGAAGCAGCCCAAGCTATGTTGTTGGATGCTGGAGATATGTGGTTTGGTCACTTCATCAATTTCCGGGCATGTGTTTGAGGCCACCTTGGGAAGAATAGCCAAGAGCAGACCTCCCAGCTCACTGTGGCTATATGCAGGAACTCTGGTTATATCAGAAGAATCACCCAGCTGAACACAGCCTAAATTGACACTTGTTGGGCTCCATAGCATCAGCTGACTACTTAACCAATACAAATGCATTTCAACATTTAACAACTGGAACTGCTGTGCCACTGCAGTTAGCCCCAAACACAACTGATGAGGCTTCAAAAATAGAAGCATTATTCATAACTTAACTTTCTCATTTAGCTAGTTAAAGTGTTCTAATTTCTTTGTTTACTCATTTGTTGTAGAAACTGAGATTTGGCTCCTGGCTTTACTGCCTCTTCATTGAAATGGCTGACCCCTAAGGCCCCAAGATACTATGGGGTAGCTCATGGTTTAAAAAACCAAGAATTCTCAAATGCAGTTGGCAAGCTGTCTACAAGATATCACACATTGATTAAAAGTTTTAAAAGGGGAA
This sequence comes from Colobus angolensis palliatus, assembly GCF_000951035.1. NCBI lineage: Eukaryota > Metazoa > Chordata > Mammalia > Primates > Cercopithecidae > Colobus > Colobus angolensis. The sequence goes on from NW_012114622.1 coordinate 3,494,108, forward strand.
AAGAAACTTGTTTATTTCTACAGTATCTCCCTAGCATAAGAGATGGCTCCAGGAATAATTGGAAACAACAGTAATCAAATTGGACCAGGTCCCCCCAAACCAGCAATCCCAAAGATAAGCAGATAATAAGAAACATAGTAAAGAATTATAGGCTCAGAGCTCAGAAAAAGTAGAGTTTTAAAAAGATTCCAGAAATCTTTCAGGAACTCTGGAAAAAGGAGCTGAAAATATGCTTTTAATTGCCATTGGAAAGAAAAAAAATTATTCGCTCCTTCCACCCCAGCCTTTTTCATTAAAATGTTGAAGACAGACAGAGATTGTTCTTCAAGAACAGGTATTATCATTCTCAGGAATAACTTGTATTATTTCCAGAAACAATTACAATAAAAAATATATATTTATTCTCTGTAAAACTCAGTAGTCTATGCCGCTTAATTCTCTTACCAGGAGATAGTATGGTAAGTTCCATCTAAACAGTTTTAAGCTCTTCTAAGAGATCTTCCAATTCCAAGTAGGTAAGAAAGAAGTGTGCCCAGGGTTTCCCAATTATTACCTGTGCCTCAGTACTGAATCATTAAGTCAGCAAAAAGTTCAATATTCAATTTAGGACACATAAAGAAAAGAAATTGAAGAAGGAAGAGGAGAAACAACTGAAGATAAAAACAGTGTCCAGTTGTTAAGTATCCCTTCATGAAATTACTAGGAAACCACTCACAAGCCATACAGAGATTAGGTAATTCAGGACGTTATGTTGTCTCAAGGACAAATCAAGCCATTGAGTAATGGTAGAATTAAAAGAGATTAGAGAGCTGAAGATAAGACCTTTAGCTAAGACAGGGACAGATAGAGACATATAATTAACTTGATCACCATGAGCCAAATGAAAAAGGTGCACGAGTCTGCTTGCAAGAGAAGAGCAGAAAACAAATAGGAACACGTTGTCATCAGCTGCTCAAGCAACACTTATCATCGAAAACAATTTGCTATATGAACAGGCAAAGCTGAGGTCAACATATAGGTATTACATTATTGATAATAGTTACATAATTCATGCTTGTTCAACTACTGAGAACAGCAAATGAGTAATTTTCAAAAGTTACTTCACGCCCCACTAGATTTATTATTAATATATTATGTTGTAAAAGAATGCAATATCATTTAAAATTAAAATCTCTTTATTTAAAACAACTTTCTCTGGGAAGATAGCCTAGAGAATAGTAAAAAAAAAAAATATATTATTTTTATGAAAACATTCATCATAGTTTGATTTAAATAATATAACACTAGAATTTTTAAAAGTAAAACAGTCTAGAAAATATACTGAAATGACCAAGAAATGTATGTACATCAATTGAATAAAATATTATGTAGACACAAAATCATAGCAAAAAGATGAAATAAAAATTAAAAAGCTACGTAACCACAGTTTTGTTAACTACATAGCAATTAAGAGGAATAGTTTTGCTAACTGCATAGCAATTATAAAGAGGTAGAATAAAGATGCTCAGGGAAAAAGGAGTTAGAGATAATCAGGATAACAAAATGTTATCTTTTCTCTATTTTATATATTGAAAACATAATATAGTAATATAGTAATATTATGGTAAAAAAATTAACTTCTTGGGCCTTAATTACAAGAGTTGAAACTCTTTTTAATTATGATCCCATGCCATCATGGCTACATGTGATCATTATATTACTATATATTATATTTTATTCCTATCATGAGATAAACATACTTCAATAGTGCTTTTTTAAAAATCTGAAAGCAATCGCACAGTATCCACAAAAGCAATGTAGCAAACGATGTACCTACCAGAGAAAGGCAGTGATACTATGCTCGGAGAAAAACACAATTCAAACCTAGATTATTAATACAGTAATCTCCCCCTTAACCTCAGTTTCACTTTTGGTAGCTTCTTTCAGTTACTGTGGTCAACTCTGGTCCGAAAATAGGTGAGTACCATTCAATAAGATATTGTGAGAGACAGAGACCACATTCACATAACTTTTATGACACTATACTAATTGTTCTATTTTATTATTAGCTATCATTGTTAATCTCTTACTGTGTCTAATTTATCATAGGTTGTATGTATAGGACAAAAACATACTATATAGAAGCTCAGTACTATATGCAGTGTCAGGCATCCACTGGGGGTCCTGGAATGTATCATCCTCAGATACAAAGGAAGGTTGTATCTGAACGCTGTATGTTACAATTATAAGGAGGTAGGATAAAGATGAATAGCGAAAAAGGAGCTGGAGAGAATTCAGATAACAAAACACGTTTTTTTTCCTCTTGTCCCTATTTTACATACTAAAAACATAATATAGGAATGTTATAGTAAAAAATTATTTAATATAACTTCTTGAGCCTTCATTACAAGAGTTGTTACTCTTTTTCATTATAATCCCATGCTATCATGGCTACATGTGATCACTATACTACTACATATTATATTACTTTATATCATGAGATAAACATATTTCAATTAGCACTTTTTAAAAAATATAAAAACAATTGCACAGCATCCATAAAAGCCATGAGTAAATAACTTGGTCAGCTTCATCAATATAAAGGCACAATTGAAATACTCCAAGAGCATCTTACAAATTGCTGGAATGCATGGAGCACATCCCATCCCCTTGAGTCTCCAATGTCCTGAAATAGCCTAAGTCTGGCTAAGGATGAAGCTTATCTTCCACTAGCATGAATACAATTGAAGACTCTTTTTTTTTTTTTTGGCTGTATATGAGTCTCTTTTAAAATACTTCACAGAGATAACAAGCATTCATTAAGCACTTTATCCACCAAAGAATGAATGTCTTGAATTGTACAAACAACATACGTGGCCAAGACTACAAAAACAGACAACTGCTTCTTCCAAACACTCCATTGTTACCTGATCTCCATTTCGAAAACAGAATAGGAAAAACAAATTACAACTGTCTACACCTTTCTTCTCTGAGAATCTGACAAATAACAGAAATATGACAAAAGCTTTAAGCACAATTATGTTCATAAAACTAGTAGCCATGGATGATGGGAAACTTCTATGACCATGTCTGCCCATCAGCTAACTCTTAGCTAGTTGCATTTACCTCCTAGGCATCCCTGAAAATTAGCAAATTATTAAAATGTGCTGATACCAGCAGACTAATGATAAAAATTATAAGATAATAGGTTTGTGGTACAGCTTCTGGCACAAATACATAAAAGGCAAATTTGCTTTATTCATGATTAATTCAGTTTTGAACTTCTTGTACTTGTTATCTGTTAGTTAGAATACCAAGAATTACCTATAATTAGGACTTGCTTGGATGAATAGCAAAAATTAAAATAAAAATATTATTTTATTTAACAGCAAAACCTCTATACTGATGTACTTCATCCCCAATTTTTTATTTGACCATATACTACTAATTAACAGTTGGCAACCAGCATGGTGTAAAAGACAGAGCTATGGCATCATTCAACTTGCCAAGAACCTAGACTTTTTTATGAAATTGAATCATTTAAGATGTCTGTACTTTCCATTATATACCCTGGGGTTGTCTCTAATACTGTCCTTAAATACTTGCCATGGAACCATCTTTCTGGTAAAAGTTTTACATAAAATGCTTTTAGTACTATTCAATGGAGAGCAACAGGTTTACTTCTCCACAGGAGTCAGGTTTTGATAAATAGTGTGACCAGGCTGTAATAAACAGTGAAATAATGTGCTTGAAATTTTTAAAAGACAAAAAAAAAAAAAAAGATTACTGAGAAGTTACTCTAAATAGCCAGTGAAAAGAGGAATTTTGTCTTATGTGTTAATATTTCAGGGGTCAATCTGTACAAATTATTAGTTCCTCCTATTTTTAATGTAAATTTTAATACTTACCTAATCTAAAATCAAGGTTAAAGATATTTGACTTTTATTATTCAAATAGGAACATAAAAAGGTATTTTCTTCTGAAAACATACCCGATATTCTAGGGCTATAGACTTTAAAACTGTCAAATTATCTTCACAACATTCGCACATGCTAAAAACAAAAAACAGGCCTCTAATAGGGTAATATTACATAATATAAATGTATTTCAAATATCAGAAATGTAATCTCTACAGTGAAATATCACACTTCTAAATTACATTTCTAGTTAGGTGTAAAAAATTCTAATGTTTATTATATATTGACAAATTATAGTTGTATATATTTATGGAATATAAAGTAGTGTTAAGATTTTTGAATACAATGTGCAATGATTAAATCAAGCTAATTAACCTGTCCATTACCTAAAATGTTTAACATTTTTGTGATAAGAGCATTTGAAATTTATTCTCTTAACATTACTGAAATGTACAGTACTCAAATATTAGCTATATTCACCATGTTGTGGAATTAATCTCAAAAAAAAGTCAAACTCATTCCTCCTATCTGAGCCTTTGTACCCTTTGACTGACATATTTCAAATGTACTTAACATCCATTGAAGAACTTCTGAATGAATCACACAGAACATTTTAGTATCCATGGTCTTTTGCAGAAAATGTAAATAAATATATGGCCTTCCATTTTCACTTTCCAGTGTGTAAAAAAATTGTAAGTCATTTCCTTCTTAATATAGTAATAATGAGCAACGCAGTTATTTGTCTAAAAATCTTCAAGTATTAACTGTGTGTCAGCTAATTTTGGTTAACTTACATTTTCAAGTTTGCAAATAGATTTCATGAAAAATTGTGAAGGAAAAAAATGCCTTCATTTTAAGATAGAAAAATCATGGTTTCATTTGCATTTTTAATATACAGAATGTCATAGTTCTAAAGCACAAGAAATAGTTGCAGTTTGCCAAAGTAAAACTAAATATCCCACAAGATAACGGTTTCACAATTAAAGGTATTTCCTTGACAGAGTAGATAGCAATTGAAAAATGCCCAAAGTTAAAGACAATCCAGGATCTGTTTGCTTCTAATGGCTTTAATGAAGCAGAATTGAATCAATGGCTTCACAATGCCAGACAATCATCTTGGGTTTTTTTTGTTTTGTTTTGTTTTTTTCTTTTCTTCACTGACTCCACCAATTGTTTTGGCTTCCAATAGAAGCAGCTTCAATTAAAGACCATGGTTGTTTGGCTTGAATGAAGACTAAAAGCCAGGGACTCTAATATAAGTCCTGAAACACTCAGAAAACAAACAAGGTGTATTTTAAAATACATTTCATAGAAGTTCAAGTTGTTCTTAAGAAATTAAAGCTAGTTGGAGACAGCGAAACATGTTATTACAACCGTATTTCAAATGGTAAAGGCTTAACTTTAACTTAATATATCAGACATTATCTTGAAAGCAAACGGAAACCTGAGCAAACACCTTTGAAGTCGATCAGCGCAGATAGAAGGCACCTCAGAAAAATCCCTAAAGTTGGTCTCAACAGTCCTGACTTAGCCATGTAATTAACGCAATTCCATTTGGTTTGCCTAGGTAGCAGGAATATCCACAAAAAAGAACAAACCTTTCCACATGCATCCAAGAAATAAACTCAGGTTTTTAGTCAAGCCGGAATTTGTAAAGGAATCATCAATGGCACTCAAACCTTTCCCAAATAGAAAGATACAGATGGTTATTATTTAAAAAAAAAAAAAAAAAGTTTTTGTGTGGAAAGAAGAAGCATGGTCATAGCAAATTACTTTGAAATTAAAAAAAAAGATTGTTTATTGCTTTACAAATGTTTAGTATTTCAGTTAAATCTGCTTCTTTCTTTGAGTTATAGTTTAATCACATGTTAGTGAATAGAAGAAATACATTACAGGAATGAAAAGGAGTAAATACGCTTCATATAATCACCTCTGTTATTTGAAAACACTGAGTATTGTTCTTGCTCATGCAAGAATCATAAAAAATTGGCAACTTGGATTCAGGCCCATTTACTCTGCAGTTTATACAGAAGCTATTACAGAAAATGAAGCACGTAACAGAAACAAGATAGAACTTATTAAAATGAAGTATTATTAAAGCATGATGCCTGGCAATTCACTCCCCAAGGAGAAACCAGACCTAGCCACACATATAGATTCTAAAGGGGGAAAAAGGAATCATCATAATAAACAAGAATCCTGCTATTTAGAAAAATGAATATATATCTCAAAAAAATCCTTACATGAACTGTAATTCTCTGAAATTTTAGTACATCTAGAGATTGGGTACATGACACAGCCTAGCCAGCTAGTACAAGCTTAACAAACATCTGTTGAAAGAATAATTAGAAAAGGAAAAGGCGTCTACGCATATTTTTTATTCTAATTTTAGCCCTGGGTAAGGAACCAACTAACAGCACCTGAATTAAATTTGTCACTTTCACAATATCATCCAGTTTTATAAATCTGCAAATCCTCATAATAAAGTATTTATTGTCTCTGAATGTCAATCCATCCCATCAGGGCTGAAGTCAGCCACAAAGGAACCAACCTAAAAATAGACTGTGGCGAGTGAGAGGATTGTCGCTTGCCTGCCTCTGTCAGCTCCGCTTGACAGCAGTGAAAGGAAAACTCAGGTGGTGCCTCATTGTGTATAGACATTTCCCCTTAAGCAAATAAACGTTAACAGCCAAAGCATAGCTTCGATAGCCTAAGGAATAATGGAAGAGGCATTTTAAAGTTGCTAAATCAAACCATTTTGCCTAGAAATGGAAATGAGAATGCTGTATTAAACATGTTTGTAAAGCAGACAATAGTCAAAACTGTTTGCCCGTAATTTTCTTGATTCAATTCCTAATAACAACAGTTGCATCAGAGCAGATTTTTGCTATTATACTCCCAGGTTGTTCCACATTGGGGTTGTTTCTACACAGTAATAAAGCATCTGGGTGAAAAATGGAAAAAACACAACTAATCATCCAGCTGTTTCTAAAATCCCAGCTGTTCAGTAATAGGCAGAAAATAGCTAACACAACAACAGAACATAACAGACCCACATTGCAGGTGGTTGTAGAAGCTTTCTGGATATGCACTGGCATGACCTGATTTATAAAATGGGAAGATGTCTACCCGAATCACACATAAAAATCTCTCCCTGAGAAATCTGCAAACAGGGACTGCAAAAGCCTTCCTGATCTGGGCTTTTGTTGATGCAAAGGTGAATGGGATGAGATAGGCTGGAGGGAAAGTGGAAAACCAAACATTTTACATGTCTAGATCTGCAGTTAAAAAACAACAGAAACAAAAACAAACAAACAAACAAAAACTTACATGGGGGAAGAGATTGGAAGGAGATCTCTGGATACTTTATTTTGAACAAGTTTATATTTGGTCTGAAGTTCTATTAGACTCTCCTACCTTGAATTTCGTTCTGAATCTGACAGGGTTGCAGTACAATTTTGACAGTTGAGAGACTTTTTGAATCTCTCTTGCAAAGCTTATAAAACAACTACAATTTTTCTTAACCGAAGTAAGGAAAAAAATGTTTCCAGCATGTAATTTTCAGTTTGTTTTAGCAATGACGGAAGAATTTATCCCCTTGCTAGACTAGACTGATCTCTAATAGTGATACTATAGACATACAAAAAGGAAATGGTAATTCCTGAACAGAGCTTCTCCCATCCAAAGATTCTGCTTAGTCCCTTGAGTGAGTAAAAATAGTCTTGTGTCACAAGATGATTCACACCTTAAAATACTGTATGCTGCTTCATCCTTATCTATCGAATCTAACCCTTTCTTTCTCCACTGTTTCTCACACTGCCTTGAAACCTGTGAAGTATGTGGATTCTAGTAGTGAAATGACACCTCTTTTCTGTGTGGATGAGAAGCAGCAGCAGCAGCAGCTAAATCAGCAAGGAGCATATGATGGCAGAGTTCTAATTAGGTTGCACAAATTTTATGCTTTTTCCATTCCTCTAAGAATTGCGCACCAGCAATAACCAACATAAACACATTCTCAGGGCTTCTACTGGTTGCTTACTTCTATCTTAGCTTGAATGTACTGCCATGCTGACATTCTATATTAGAGTAAGGGGGAGAATTCTCTCCCTTTGAAACGTAAATGTCTAAGTGGTAATCTCCTAAAGACGTGAGTCCCTTACTCCGAAGGGAAAGGTGAATCTTATCCTTAATGAGACATACAGTTTTAATTCCCAGCAGCAGTTTTATGGTTTCCTATGTGAGTGCCCTCGAAGATGAAGAACAAAGGGAATATTTGGACATACACACATACATACCTACTCTAAGAGATTAATTCACTTTCCTGGATTCTTTGGTTTAACAAAAATTAATAGTTAGCATGACAAAATGAAGCAGTTTTTAGACTGACCTAGCTATTTGCACCATCACATTAGTGACTTCATTTAGGCATAACTCCTTGTACTTTGCTCACCTCCCTGCTCCTGTCCCTATCTCCCAACTGGCACTGATCCTGTTTATATCTTGTCACTGCTCTAAGAAAAAAAAAAAAGGAATTTGCTAAATTCTCATTGGCTAGATAAGATCTGGAGGACATGGGTCAAGAGCTCTAATAACACTTCTAGGAACTCAAAAGGAAATCCTATTCCTAATATTCATGCTTTGTCATTTAAATTCTAATATAGTATAGTACATAGCCATTTCTCTGTGTTGTAATTCACATATAATGAGATCAACTTCTAAACTGATCAACAGCGAATGTTGCAAAGAAAGACTATCAGACAATCTTGTCATCCTCTAATCAATCTGTAGCCAAGTCTTTCACTTAATTTGCTAGAAGATAATGATTATATAAAATCCACCAATTTAATCATGAATGTGAAAAAGACACACACACACACAAGAAGAAAAGGAGGTACCATTTTCCTCTCAAGAGGAATTCTGAAATCTGACAGGGTTGCAGCAAAATTTTTGAAAGTTGAGAGACTTTTTGAGTCTCTCTTGCAAAGCTTATAAAACTCAGATTTCTCAAGAAATCTGAAAAACTGAATCATTATTCTTTGGATACATCTCTCTCCAAATAACTATTGCAATCTCCAAATCTCAAATTAAATTCTTAAAATTTTTAACTGGAAATATTGCTAAAGCTAATGAGATAGTGCAAAACTTATAATTTTGAATTGTTCTTTATCAAGTCATTTTAGTATTAGGTAAATAATCCTAAAATTAATATCTTTCCCCAACAGTCATGCCATAATGACACCAACTAGGAATGGCAAGTAAATAAATAAAAATCCTAATGCATTCCCTAGAGATTCCATCACTTCTTGATAGATTTCAGTCCAGTGGGAGCTTCATTAATTATTTCCTTCTCTGCCTGATAGCAAATGAAAGCCTCATTTGGATCATGATCCCTACCAATTGACAGGAGGAAAAAAGGCTCACTCAGATGCTATCAACAACATTAGTGTTCTTTAGGGAAATCATCATTCTATTCAGGTACAAGTGCATTAAGTTTATAAATAGAAAAACATGCATCCTCCATGTTAACTAATGTGGCTGCTATCATGGAGAGAGTTCAGGTAATATCGCCTTAATCTCCAAGAGATATGCTACTTTCCAACTATTGAATGGTTGTTTGTGTGCCCTCAGAGCCTAAGAAAGATATTGGAACATTCACCAAAAGCAACAATAACCTGAAACTTTTAATGGTGCAATTGAATCTGAGAGAATTAAGTAATTCACATCAAACAAAAGCTACCACAAAAAATACAGAAAGATAATGGCTTCCAGTAATTCTCTTTCTAAAGAGCACACAGTAGTTCTACAGGTCATATAGTCTAGTTTCCATGCTATATGCATCCTTTATATAATGAGAATAATGTGCATTAAAAAAATAAAATCAACATTTTACAGTGTTCCACACAGCATAAAAATTAACCCTGTCTTCTGGGAATGAAACTCTATATACCCTTACGGAATGTCTCAGGGCTTAGGACTAGTATTATTGTGGTTATAGGGCACAAAAATCCAACCTAAAGTGTAAAGAAAGGTTTTTTAATCCTCCAGCCTCGCCATTTCTCCAAAACACATGCATTTTCCTACTAATGAGAATTATACACTTTTACTTCACTTTGAGAAGTCTCTTTCAATACCTCAGATCATTCATTTTGCTTATATTTGTTGGCAGAATGTAAAATACATAATATATGTTAACATATGAATATATTATACATTCATATAATTATTTTGAAACAGATATAATTCTTAGACTTAGCACTGACACAGCTTTTGTTGATATCCACAGGGACTATTTATTTAACTGCTTTGACTGATTTAAGAGGTAACTGGCCCCTCAACAGCCAATAGCTTAAGTAGCTGTGAATAAAAATGCCTTCAGGCTCTTTGACTTTGAAAAGCCCTTGATGTACAGAATCATGAGAAACAATCCAAGTACATTTCCACATAATACTAATGAATACTAATTACTGGGAAAAACACCAGCATATCTTCCATATTTATTAGTCATTCCTAATAGTTCCTATTAAAACCACTGCTAAGATAGGTTGGCATTTCTATCATTTTCACAGAAAATGTTAACCTATATATTCATGGGGCAGGTTATTTCTGTTTTATGTCCTCCATCACAACAGTCACCTCTTGGCTATCTCTGCTAATGGTGAAGAAGTAGGACCAATGTTACCCCAAAATCCTGCGTAATTAGTTCTAGTGCATGTAACAGTTTGAACAACAGATTTGGCTTCCCACTTAGGTTTTGCTTGGCTTTCTAGTTCTAGTGTTTTTGTTGTTTCTTTGTACCGGATTGTTTTATCTTTTTATAATTTTACCTTTTGTGGACTGGTTGTTTAACGCAAGACAACAGGCTTCTGAACCTGAGCAAAGCCAGCCTCAGGTGAAAAACCAACTACAGATAACCTACAAACCATATTGCTTGCAGGTAGGAAGCAAGGATGGACTATTTGTGGATCAACTACCAAAATCATTTAGCTCCTGGCACCCTGGAACCAAAAATCTCCTTCTAAGACACCAGTGACAACAAATGGACCAAAAGCTGAACCTTAAGTCAGCGACACTACCTCCAGTGAATCTGGGAATATGCTTTTCAAGATGACCGCACGACTTCATATTCAGCACATTATTTGCCTTATACATTTATTCCTGTCCCACAGGCCTGAAAGGGGGATGCTTGAATCTCACTTAGAGCCTCTGCTCATTAAATATGTGCCATGTTTTTAAGCAACCAACTTATGCCCTGAGATTAATTTATTTATCCATAAATAAGGTGACCATATTTTCTAAACCTCAAATGTGGCCATATGGTCTGATATGTATTAGCATACTTTTATGAAGAAGACACTGTGAGAAATTGGGACTGCTATAGAAACAAAACCAAGCCAGAAATAAAACTCATATCACAGTCCTAATCTTAATTTACTTTTCAGAAGTACATATTCCCATTTATTACAAAAAAATAGCTCTTCCTCCTTCAATATTGAACACAACCACTCCAACAATCTTCTTCTCAAATAGGAATACTGATTTCCATACGAGAAAGTAGCACTGTCTTCTAACCTGCAATGGCTACATTGGTCTGGAAGATCCTGTGCCTAGAGTCAAGTTTCTTTACAGGCAGGAAAACCAAAAGGTACCTTATATCCACATCAAATGTCCCTTGAAAAATTCAGAATGACTTTTGGGTCAAGGAGATTTCCTGGAACAGGCCCTTTTGTCACTGAATGATACCCCATAATCATTTTAAACTGTATCAATAAAAACACATACATACACATAAAGAAGGATGTTACACTGTTTCCTGCACATGAGCACATCACCACAGGTTCATTTTAAAAATGTGAAGTGAATCTAGGTGTAGTTCTCACTTTCCCTAGCAATAGCTGCGATGTTAGTACTAAAGGTTCATCCAAACCATGAATATTAATAACAACGAAGAACACCATTTCTGATTTGTTGGAAAGTAGGGGGGCTACTGTTTGTGATTCCAATGTGATTAAAAATAATTTTCCATCGGTTAATATAGACTTTTTTAAAATGGGAAAATATGTATCTTAGTTCAGAGTATTTTCTTTACATATTTCTTATTCACATATTGGGTTCTATTTCAACACATACTTAATAAAAAAAATTTCAGGAAGCTTCAGAGATCCTGTTTAAAACAAACTTGACAAAGCATGCAGTAGCACTTGTGAAACACTACATGTGTTTAAGCATAAAATGAGTTCCCTCGCACAGGTCAAAATACTGTTTACAGACAAGACTGCATGATAACAAAGCAAGACATCAAAATGTTTACTTACCAATTTTCACCATATGAATTCAACTGAGGACTGAAGAGTTATTTTTCATTAAGTGAATCCCTTCCCTTTAGAAGTTGTTAGGATAACAGCTTCAAAATACATCTTATTCATTCAGCTTAGTCTATATTCGAAAAAACTCAAACACCTGTTCTGCGGTTAACCTAACAGTGAGATTTTTATTTTTATTTATTTATTTTTGCTCCTATTACTTACTAAAAAATCCAAGCTGATATGACTTGAATGGTACTTAGAAAATATCAAGCTAGTCTGACATTTCTTTTACTCCACAGTAGAATTGCAGTACTAAAATGAACCAAGTAATAACGTAGCCCAATATCCCGGTGTTAGCTACACACACACACACACACACGCACACACACACACTCCTGAGGATCAAGGAGATGAAACGATTTGCCCACGATTAACAAGCCAGCTCTCTTGACTCCCTAGACCAGCTGTCATTCCTGTAGCACCCATTGGCTCCCTTTCACAGAAATTCAAAAGGACTATTTATTCCTCCTTTCTTCTCCATAACTGTTATGCATAACAGTTTCCTTTCCAAGCATTTGCAAGAGAGAACAATGCATCCATCCTTGAAAAGACTCTGATTGGGATGACCCTCAAACAGTGTGCTTTTGGTAACATCTATTATCATCTGAAAAGCAATAAAAAGATCCTAGATCCCAAGAATTAGGATCTCTGAAGAAGGCCACTTCCCTTTTATCTTACAACCAAATGTGTATAGTGGCCTCTAAGATAGTTTCCTAAATTAGTTACAAATACATCCTGAAAGCATATTCATCAGTATACGTTTTTTACAAATGGTTCTAAAGCACTTTGACTAGTTTCAACTATGAAAAATGTTATGAATTCACAACTGCACTGGATGTCCTCACTTCATGAATTATCTTATAAGAGAAGTGTTCCATATAGAAGTACCCCCATACAAGTCCTGAGGGCTTAAAAGCTTCCTTCTCAGTGTGGGATCAAGATCCAGATACCCTAAAATAAATGCATCTTGCAGGGCGAAAGAAACCATGAGTTTAGTAAGATGACCTAATAATATTTGGTTTGAAAGCTCATGTCTGTCACTTCTTGACCCTCTCATCCTGGAAAAAAAAAAAAAAAAGCCATGTGCAATAAAGGTAAGCCCCAAATGACTACATTTCCTGGATTCTCAGAATTATTAATATAATGTCTTTTGTCTATCAAATGTAATATAACTTTCAGATTTAAAAGAAGGTATTATAGAAACAATGAAATACAGTACATTTCCCTTCCAAACATAACCAAATCATTGCCATTGCTATTACAGAAAGTTCAATAAACATCCCTTATATACTGAACAGCCCTTAAATTATTTTGAGATATAATCTGACCTAGTTGGCTATATTGTAAGATACATGGTTTGTTGTTCACAGAGTCAACTTCTATGCTATAACATGCCTGAATCTATCAGCAATAGACTATCTTGTGTCTGCATATCAACTTCTTGTAAGGAATGCAGAGTTAAAGCAATTACCCATAATTTTTACAATATCCTAATGAAGTAGATGTATGTTTGTGGGTTCTAAATCCCTTTTTCTCCCAGAGGAAGATTAAACAATTTAGAAATAACATCAGGCATTTGTATGGAACTCAACATTTCAGAGGTTTTGCATGTTCTCAATTGTTTGGCATAACTCTGTAATGTAACGTGCTTCATTTGCCCTCTTTTTTTACCAATCATGAAATTTGGGTACAGAGATGTTAAGTGATTTTTCCAAATGAATTATAAGCAGTCCAAATAGCCTTACCCCTAGTCTGACGCTTGTTACGTTTTTGCCCCAAATCCAAAATGTATGAAAACACTATCTTTTAAATCTTATTGTAAGATGGTATTTTGTTTTATCATTCTCTGTTGTCTTCTATTGATCTTTGTTCTTCACAGTCAATCAAAAAGGTGTTCTAGAAAAGTGTTTCTCTACAAGTGGTGGGGAAAGTGTGGAGAGGGAATGCAGTTTTACTTTTAACCCTAATGTTGAATTTACTTTGAATTTCAAATACCATTAAAGGAGAGATAGGATTTATGTAATTATGAAATGATGGCCTAGATTTTAAAAAACTTGAGAAAGGCTATTTTAGGTCTGTTTGTTTGTTTGTCTTTAGCTCACAGTTACCAGAGTTCACTATGTGCCAAAATAGTGTATGCAGTGTTGCTTGTTTTGTTCCCCACCGCCCCCCGCCACCAACCAGAGCCCAAGACAATCATTTTATAAAGAATAGAAGTTAAATAAACATTGTGGAAAAAGGCCTCTTATGCATTCTGAGTTTTCTAATCTATACCTCATGATGATTTAATAGTGCAAGGCTGATCACTAGTTGTTATCTCATTCTAGAATGCTTTGTCATGAGTTAAATGCAGTTATATGTGTCATAAATTCCTTTAATAAAGATGATGATGATGATGTTGAAACCAAATTTTTGACACAATTCTTCCTTATATCCGTTTTAGCAAATATAATGTAAAAATCTGAGATTAATCCCCAAATTCTGTTCTTATATAACTGCACAAAAAAATAAACTTAATAAATCTAGCATTTATGTTTCACATTTAATAGAAAATTTTTAAGCCATAATCACTGTAGCTGCTTGGCATCTTATTTCTTCAAGAATTCTTTCAGTGCATGCATTAACTTTGGTTAAATTATTCTGGAGTTAAAAGGCAGAAGAATATATAAAATAGTATGATTTCAGAAGCATCATTGTAACAGATCAATTTCAAAAGATTCAGTTGCTAAATTTTACTTCATAATTCCTTTGTCAATCAGTTATTTAGGTTTTAAAAGAGAAGAGAATCATGTGATGTTATCTGCATGGTTATTAGTCTCACACAATGAAAAGAAAACAATAAAATAAGACTAAAGAAATCATTCTTCCAATGATTGTCATTGAACTGTTACATTAGTAAACATTCACAGTATGAAGTCTCTCTCAATCTCCAGTATATAAAGTAGTGCAAAGAAAAAAAAATCCAGTCCTGTTACCTGCAAACAAAACTTATTACATATTCTCCAATTTCACTTATTCTATGTTAGACATTTGCTGTTAAATCTTCCCAAAATTAATAACAAAATATAATCAATTTCTAAAGGCCCTTGCAGCCTTTTTAAAAGTTAATTTCCAGTTAAAAATAAACTTTAATTAAATCCAAGATAAAATTGTGACCTATATTCTATTAAATAATTTACTTTCTTTTTTCTCTACACAGTATTTCTTACAATTTTTAAAAAACAACTACTGAATCCAAAGACATATGATATGCTGTTAAAGCACTGATAAATGACTGCTCAGATTCATTAGTTCTTACATAGTAAATACTCCAAAATGCCAACTTTTCCCATCACTGCACAATTACTAACATTGACAATTTACTTCACACACACACACATATGCACACACGCGCACACACACTCTCTCCATCTTTACTGTCAACATCTTTTCCAGTTAATGTGCAAAATTCTTGCATTCTAATAAAAATATAAAGATAGATTTGCTCCTATTTAAGCCTCCCTCTTCTCGAAGATGTATCATTTATTTGATATGTAATACAAGTTTAGTAACAATTATGCCATGTATAACCATTAAATAGTGTACTACTGTATGCATTGGATCATTTGCATATTTCATTTTCATAACTGCACTCTCTATGTATAAATATATTTGGAGATGCTGAGAGGGGGGCAGTGGCAGGTGGAGAAAGAGATTCACACATCAGTCTCCACAGCCTTTGCATTAGAACAGTTGTTTTTATCTGTCTCACTGTCATCCCCCTTTCCCTGACACTTCTCCTCCTTTGCACACAGAGATTCCTTAACTCCTTCTTCCATCTCTAGATACTCTGACTTGTCCCCCAGGGAAGAAGAAGTAGAGCTCCGAAATTTCTTGAGCAAATTAGAGGGGAGGTATGGGCAACTGACTGCATTCTGTGTTAGCTGTGTCTGTTCCTCATTTTCAGTCTCTCTGTGGTAGAAATAGTTAAAGTTAGAGACAATCACTGGCACTGGCAAAGCAATGGTTAATACACCCGCAATGGCACACAGGGACCCGACAATCTTGCCCCCCACAGTGATGGGCTTCATGTCCCCATAGCCCACAGTTGTCATGGTCACCACAGCCCACCAAAATGCATCTGGGATGCTTTGGAAATGGGTAGTAGGTTCATCCGCCTCTGCAAAATACACAGCACTGGAAAAGAGGATGACCCCAATGAAGAGGAAGAAGATCAGAAGGCCCAGTTCCCGCATGCTGGCTCTGAGGGTGTGGCCCAGGATCTGCAGGCCTTTGGAGTGCCTGGAGAGTTTGAAGATCCGGAATACTCGGACCAGACGAATGATTCTGAGGATGGCAAAGGACATGGCCTGCTGCTGCTGACCATTGCCACCCCCCTGTTGCTGGGCCAGGTCAGTGCCCAGAGTGATGAAGTAAGGCAAAATGGAGACAATGTCAATGATGTTCATGATGTTTTTGAAGAAGAGTGCTTGGCTGGGACAAGCAAAGCAGCGAACCACAAACTCAAAGGAAAACCATACAATACAGACTGTTTCCACGATGAAGAAGGGGTCATTGAATATTGTGTGCCCTGAGTTCTCTGGGTGGGGTGCTGAAGTGTCATTCAACAACCCACCATGCCCACCAGCACTCAGTGCCATGACGAGATCCCGGTCGTCCCTAAACTCAGGCAAGGTTTCCAGGCAAAAGATGACAATGGAGATTAAGATGACCAGGACAGACACAATGGCTATGCCCCTTGCAGGACTGGAGCTCTCTGGATATTCAAAAAGGAGCCAAATCTGCTTTTTAAATTCATTCTCAGGGAGGGCCCTGTCCTCCTCCTCTCTCACAAAGCCCTCGTCCTCCCGAAACTTCAACAGGGCCTCCTCCCCCAACTGATAGAACTTCACCTCCTCAGTGAAGATATCAAAGGGGACATTGACTGGCCTCTTCAGGCGGCCTCCTGATTGGTAATAATATAAGATGGCATCAAAGCTGGGGCGGTTCCTGTCAAAAAAATACTCATTGCGCAAAGGGTCAAAGTACTGAGTCCTCTTTTCAGGGTCTCCCAACAAAGTCTCTGGAAACTGGGCCAGAGTTTTCATCTGGGTCTCAAAGCGTAGGCCTGACACATTTATCACCACACGTTCACAACAGTCACTGTAGCGGACTGAACTGTAGCCACCACCGCCCTCATCCTGAGGCAGCAGGTCCGTGTAGGAACACTCATCCCCATGGTCATCTTCACTATAGTAAAACCTTCCCTCCTCTTCTTCCTCCTCCTCTTCCTCCTCATCTTCCTCCTCCTCACTCAGCTCCCTCAGGATCTTCTCCTCAGAACCACTGGGCATCAGGTCAGAGCAATGAGGGAAGCTGCTCTGCCGGTGGTGGGCTTTCTTCTTCTCAAGCCGCTGTCGCCTCCTCCTCCGGCTACCCCGGCTGCTCTGAGGGTCATGGGAGGTGCAGGCCCCACGTGACTGGTGGTGGTGGTGGGAGCCCCCACCAGAACCCCCGCTACCTTCAACAGCAGCTGTGGCTGCTGCAACAGCAGCTGCTGCAGCTGCCCTGGAGTGAGCAAGCCTCTCCCGCTCCCGGGCCCTGGCCTGGGCAGCATAACCATAAGGCATGTGACTGTTGCACCCTGAGCTCTCTGCACTCACCATTGCAACCTCCATGGTGGTGGTTTTCGGAAATGGCTGGTTCCAGTTGTAGAAGAAGAAGAAAGAAAAATAGGGCAGCTTCTTTTCTCACCAAATTAAGGTAAGTTTGGAACCCTTAAGCAGATTGCTTGGAAGACTAAGGATATTTTCAGTCCAACTTTGCATTTTCTGTTTTTAAATCAGCACGCCCCATGCTCTCTCTTCTCAGGGATTCAACATTGCTCTCCAGAGCTTGGCTGGTCGAGATAAATAGCCTAGCACTCTCAAGACTAAGAAGTCCGAAAATGCTGGAGTGTCTCAGACACCTATGTTTTGGGGGCAGATGTTGAAATTTGGAAATATGTCTGGGATGTGGTTAGTGATGATGCTGCAAGATTCAAAGGCAGCAAGTGTCTGACAGCCAGAAGTTGTGCCTAGAAAATGAAATACATTTTTCTGCCATGGAAATTGGCCAATGCTCAGTCCATTAAATTTAAATAAAATGCAAATAAACCTTTCCTGTTAGCACTTGCCTTCTAGTGATGGCTCGAACCATGTTAAGATGTGGTTTGAAGTATGTCCAGCCATTTCTACTCAAAGTCTATCAGGATGATTCTCCAGGCTCTCCTTTTAAGTTCATCAAAGGCTTCCTGGACCCAGGTACAATGCCAAACCATAGATAGAGGCAAAGACCCTGGGAGGTAGAGAAGGTGCTAGATGAGGTGTCAGCAGAAGCAAAACCAGCTCTGAGGTCTCCATAGAAATCAAGGAAATGCAGAGCATTCTTCAGCCAAAATCATGCAGAAGAAGCACTTCACCTGAAAAAGGATTGGAAACAAGCATAGGAGAAAAGTAAAAAGGAAACAAATCATAAAGAGCAAAGTGAACATTTCTCTTCACATACACATCCTTCTCTTTTCTTCAAGAAAGTCACATAACACACCAAGAACCCATACATTTTCAAGAGTATGGGGCAGGCTATTCTCACTCATAAACATCATTCTTTCCTTCTTCAGATATTATTTCAGCTCAGTTTATTTTTATGGTAACTCAATTATTTTTCCTCTCTCCACTCATGGCTCACATGGCTCTTGCTTCTATCTTCCCCTTCACTAATGCCAGGTCTTAATTCTCGCTGTCACTCTCTTCATTCCACAAAAATAATGCTGTGACTTTACAGCTGCTTCCATCATTCATCTATTTCAAGGCAATTTTTAAAATTTCCACTCATAAAGTGTTTCTGAATTAAGTGCCCTTACACTCCTCTCTATCTTGACTCAGGATTGGGGAAGTCGGAAAAAAGAAAAAAAAAAACACACAACAGTATTCTTATTCTTTGTGCAGGCAGCACCACTTGAATGCACTTCAGTCACCTCATCTCTAAAGTACAAATAATAACACAACCTCCCCCATCTCATGTTTGTAGGGACTAAATGAGATAATGGATGTCAATAGAATGTCACAGTGCCTTTTACCTAATGAATGACAATAAACACTAGCAGTTATGAATAACGTGACAGCAACCTACGTTTTTATTGTCTGTCTACACAGCCCCAAGTGTTTGTGTCCTTAGGCCACTAACTAAAGTAGGGGAAGATGGGATATGAGGACATACAGGACATCCTGAGACTCACTAGTGGCCGTTGTTAAGTTGGCACTGCCTGACTCCCTACCGCATGTCCCCATTGTTCTTCTGTTCCCCTGAACCCTGAACACTCTCTACCACCCACAGGTTAGGAACTAATGCCAGTTTCCACATCTCTAATAACCATCTTCTCTCCTTGGTGGTCGCTCCATGTTCACCTCAATGGTTCCTCCTCCACTCTGCTCAAGGGGCTATCTCCTTATTTTTTAAAATGTCAGTTTGTGTGGACTTCATTCTTAGCCTATCGTACTTACCCCCACTTCAATAAAATCCACATCCCTAACATTCCCCGTCCTCTCTCTTTCTCTCTCTGCCCACTTTTATTTACAATCTCCCACTTCCGACTTGCATGTCCCTTGCAGCTCCAATCTGCTCCCTCTGTCACCTGTTATTCCTGGCCCTTCTTCTTCCTTAGTTTGCTCTCCCAAGATCCAGGTAATTCATCTCCTCAGCCAGGTCCTGTAAAAGCCCCCATCCAAATCTCCTGTCTCCTCTTGATTTTTCCATGTACTCTGTTCAACAGGACTTCCAAGAATGCAGGGAGTAACCCAGAGAACTGGAGAGAATGATGATAGTCAGAATTCAGGACATCTACCAGCTTCTATTACTGGAAGCACTTGGAAAGCATAAGAGAAATGGCTTTCTGAAGCCATTAACAGGATTCAGCTCTTGACCACCTGCTGCTCCTTGATGATCCTGTCAGCCTAGCAGCCTAAACACACTGAATTTTATGAAGTGACAAGCATGGAAGTGGCAAACAGAGGTCTTCCCAATCATACACCCCTTCCCAATCATACACATTTTCCTAGGGCAAGGAGGGCATTTGATTGCAACACAAACTCCAGAAAATACACCACTGAGGGCCTCTCACATGCCATCTCCTTTCCTTTGCCTGACTCCTAACATCATCTCATACTCTGAAATATTTACCCCCAAGGAGTTACTAAATCCCTACTTAAAAAACCATCCTGGGGTGACATTCACCTTGGAGTGTCAGGCCAACATCCTTTCAAGACTGGTACAGACCAAATAGCCTGAGAGTTTGCTCAGTTTCTTCCCCAACTCCCCCAAAACAATTATAATTTCAATGAAGCCCCAGTGTAACCCAAGTTCCTGTATAGTTGAGTACTACACACACCTGCCCTCCCACCCAACCGACTCCCAGAAGGTCATAAATTAGCGAGTCTTGTAATTCACCATCAGCTCTTCAGGAGTTCTAGAACTGCCCTCTTTCTGCTCTACACCAAATAATTTCATATTTGTTTATTTATTTGGGATTATTTGTCTTTGTTTATCTAACTCCCTCCTCCACCCTACAAGTAGCAAATTACCTTCCTTTTAATCATCTACTAGTTATTTCACTATCCCTGATCTAGAAAAGGAGAGAGAAAGAAAAAGAAGAGAAAAGAAAAATCATTCCTCTCAGCAAATCAGACTGGTTTAAAATCTCTCTTCTTTCTCAGGGTACTCTTGTTTGGATAATCTATTCAAGCTAATTTCTAGGAGCCTTTATGATATAGATCTTTGCAGAGGAATTTGTCTTCTTCTTTAACACCATTAAACTAATAGGATTTTGCAGACTACCTATTCCCCAGTCCGGGGGCCCCCAAACAACAGCCAAGCATCCCGCCCCTCCTCCTCTCACCCCTCCAACAACAAGGCTGTTAGTCTCTCAGTGCTAATTCCTGCAACTGTGTCAGTGTCAGGGTGGTACCCGAACCGTAGAGAGAGAGAGAGAGGAGAGAGAGAGAGAGATTGAGAGAGGAAATCAGAGAAGCCAATACCGTGAGAAATATACACTTCAACACACGCCATTTATGCAGCCCCTATGTATGTTGCTCAAATGCTCGGAAAATGCACGCAAATCCAAACGTTGGGAGAGGCAGCAATTCAGACCCGTTCACCGGCTATTCCCAAAAGAAGGGAACCGGTGCGGCTGGGAGGAGGTGAAACGATGCTAAATCTTAACCCCCCTCTCGTTGGGAAACGACATCTTTAATCGCGCCGTCGCCTCCAGACCTCGGTTCCCGCTCCAGCACGTTAAGCAGGGCGCACTCACCGCATCCCCGGGGTTGGGAAAATAACAACTGTTGGCCCCCTGGAGCGCCGCGCAGCATCCGCACCTCCCTTCTCCCACCTCCTGGTTTATTTTTAACCTCCTTCCATTCATGCCCTTCTGTCACATTCCCGATATTATTTATCCCTCAAATGTCCACTGTTTCTTAACAGCCAAAAGAAGAAGGTGGAGGAAAGATTAAAAAAAAAAAAAAAAGGTATCATACTTACCGTTCCCCGGCGGGGCGAAAAATAAAAATAAAGAAAATCCACCGGCTGGCTTGTTTTTCCCCCTCAAGCTGCAACAGCTGGAGGAGGGGAAGAATGATCTTGGGTGAGGGGGGTGGTAAAAGGAATCACTCGGGTTTGGCAGGTGGAGGCTCCAAATATCCACAGAACAAGTTCTGTTGCCTGGCCCGGGGGGTGCACAGGGTTCTCGCGGCTGGAGTCTGGGGGTGGGGGTCGGGGCTGCCCCAGAGAAGACCCCAAGACTCCTGGTTCCTCTGGAGTTCAGCACAGGAGGGATTGCCTGGGAAAGGAAGTCAAGGTTCCTCCGAAAAGAAACAAAATCCTAGACAGCAGCGATCACTTGTTAAGCCCGAATTCCTCCTCCAACATCCATCCCTCTCTGGCTCTCGCTGGCTGCGGGAGCAGCACACGCCTCCCCTGGCCGCGAACGCGCCGGGCGGGGGCGGG